>NC_135971.1:36033057-36039794 GCF_053455715.1 Rhinoraja longicauda | reverse complement strand
CCACTCACTGTCTCTCCCCTCACTGTCTCTCCCCTCACTGTCTCCCCCTCACTGTCTCCCCCTCACTGTCTCCCCCCTCACTGTCCTCCCCCTCACTGTCTCCGCTCTCTGTTGTCTCCCCACAGTCCAGCACGAGGTGAGCATCTCTCTGACGGCCGATGGCCGCCGCCTGTCGTGCTTCACCACGGGCTTCCTTCCCGCGCTCCATCAAGGTGAACCTGGTGCGGGCCGGGCTGGTCTGGATGAGACGCACTCCCACGGGACGCTGCCCAACCACGACGGCACCTACCAGCTGCGCCGCTGGGCCGACGTGGAGCCCGGGGACCGGGGCACGCTCTCCTGCCGTGTGGAGCACCCGGGGCTGTCCGAGCCCATCGAGGTCTTCCTGGGTCAGTGGGGGGGGGGGGGGGAGAGGGAGGGGGGTTGGTGGGGTACGGAGAGGGGAAGGAGAGGGAGAGGAGCGGACTGGGTGAGAGCGGGAGGTGGGGGGGGGGGTTGTGAGGGGGTGTGGGATGGGGACAGGGGAGGGGTTGGTGGAGAGGGGAAGGAGAGTTGGTTAGAGGGGGAAGGGTGGGAGAGAGGAGTTGAGGGGGTGAGTGAGACGGGAATGGGGATGAGAGTGGGTGGGGGAGGGCGGAGTGTGAGAGGTGGTGGGGCGGTGAGTGGTGGGGGTGGTGGTGGAGGAGGGGAGGGGGTAGGGAGCCGGGACCCCGGTCTCTGTCCCTCATCCGCCTCTGTTTCTGAATCTCCGACAGTCCGTGAGTCGGGCAGCCCCGCGATGATCATCGCGCTCGTTGTTGTCGCGGCGGTGCTGGCGGTGGGCGCGTCCGTGGGGGGTGTCCTGTACTGGAAGAGAAGACAAGGTAGGAGTGGGGGGAGACTGGCTGGTCCCCCCCCCCCAGCACCCCCTCCCCTCCCCCTCAGAGACAGTGGAGGGGACGTCCTCCCCACACGACTCCAACCCCACCTCCCCCCCCCTGACCCCGGCCTCTACATTCCCCTCGAACCCCGTCTCTCCCCCCCGCCTGTCCCCCGACCCCCGCCTCTCCTGATACAGGACGTCGCGTCTCCCATCTCCTCCCCGCTCCCTCTCCCTCCCGCTCGCCCCGTCAGCCACGTTGTTCCGTTCTCTCTCCCCAGATTCAAGAGTCGGTGTGGGTGGCGGGGCGGGGCGGTTTTGGGGTGTGGGGGGGGGAGTGGGGGCAGACAACACAGTATCAGGTGTGGGGGTGAGGGTGCGGGTGGTGGCGGGGATGGGGGGTGGGTTCTAGACAACACAGTATCAGGCCCTTCGGCCCACCGTGCCCGTGTCTGCCCATCATGGACAATGCTCCCATGTGCCGGCTCTGGGCCGCTAGTTCTCTGCCTGGCAGCTCCGGCCGGACATCCATTGGGCTGAGAGTCTCTGCTCCCCCACCCCTCGGGCAGATCGGACACATCGCAGCCCCCGGGGGAGGGGGGATTATCGTCCAATCCTCCTCCCTCAAAGCGCAGCTCTGCCCGGGGCAACGTGACCGCCCGCCCGCCCCGTGACTGCATCACCCTCCGGCAACCTCCACCCCCGTGGCCCGACCCGGCAACAACACCGAGTAAATATCACTCTGCCCCCCACTCCTCCCCCGACCCCACCTCGATCTCCTCCTCCCCCTCCCTCACCTCCAACTTCCCCTCCTCCCCCTCCATCTCACCCTCCCGCTCCCTGCCAACCACTCCAACCTCCCTGCCCATGTCTCTCCCTTCCGCCTCCGACCCATCCCACCCCATCCCTTCCCCGCCTCACTTTCTCACACCTTTCCCCGCCTCCCCACCCACTCACCCCCTTCCTCCCCCTTCTCCGCCGTCCCTCGCCCGTCTCCTCCCTCCCCCTTCTCCTCCCTCCCCCTTCTCCTCCCTTCCTCCCACCCTCCCGCACCTGCCCTCTCTCCGCCTCGCTCCGCCCCCCTCGCCGCCTCCTCCCCTCCCTGCCGTTAACTGTTACCCCCCCTCTCTCATGCTGTTCCCCGCTTCCTACAACACCCCCACCCCGTCCGTCCCCCCCCCCCCCCCCGGGCGTGCTGTGGTCAGGTGTTGGCGGGGAGCCGGGTTCCCGGTGTCGGGGCCGGGCCCAGCCCTGACCTGCGGCCTGTCGTACTCTTGCTTGCCGGTCACAGCTCTGCCCGTGTCCGCTGTGTGAGTGTGTCCGGAGCTGACGGGGCAGCTGCTGAATCTGTATGTTTAGACCAGGCTGATGCGGGGCCGCGTCACTAACCGTGTGTGTGTTTTACAGCGGGGAAGAGCGGCAACGTCCCACCCAGAGTAAGTTCCCTCAGACCCCAGCTCCGCCCCTGTCCACAGTGTTACACATCCTTACTGTGTCTGTCTGTGTGCGCGCGCCCGCCTGTCCCTGCGCCGCGCCCGTCTGTCTCTGCGCGCGCCCGTCTGTCTCTGCGCGCGCCCGTCTGTGCCGGACAATAGACAATAGACAATAGGTGCAGGAGGAGGCCATTCAGCCCTTCGAGCCAGCACCGCCATTCAATGCGATCATGGCTGATCACTCTCAATCAGTACCCCGTTCCTGCCTTCTCCCATACCCCCTCACTCCGCTATCCTTAAGAGCTCTATCCAGCTCTCTCTTGAAAGCATCCAACGAACTGGCCTCCACTGCCTTCTGAGGCAGAGAATTCCACACCTTCACCACTCTATGACTGAAAAAGTTCTTCCTCATCTCCGTTCTAAATGGCCTACCCCTTATTCTTAAACTGTGGCCCCTTGTTCTGGACTCCCCCCAACATTGGGAACATGTTTACTGCCTCTAATGTGTCCAATCCCCTAATGATCTTATATGTTTCAATAAGATCCCCCCTCATCCTTCTAAATTCAGTGTATACAAGCCCAATCGCTCCAGCCTTTCAACATACGACAGTCCGCCATTCCGGGAATTAACCTAGTGAACCTACGCTGCACGCCCTCCATAGCAAGAATATCCTTCCTCAAATTTGGAGACCAAAACTGCACACAGTACTCCAGGTGCGGTCTCAACCAGGGCCGGAACAACTGTAGAAGGACAACTGTAGAAGGACCTGCGCGCGCCCGAGTGTCCTGCGTATCTGTGCACGTTTCTGCGCTGTGGCCGTCTGTGCGCGTCCCCGTACGTCTGTTGCGCGTGCCCGTGCTCGCGTGTACGCGCATGTGGCCGTGTGCGCGCCCGCCTGTCCCGTAAACTAGCCGATATATAAAGGAGGATAGTAAAGCTTTTTTTAGGTATGTAAGAGGAGGAAAATAATAGTCAAGGCAAATGTGGGTCCCTTGAAGGACAGAAGCAGGGGAATTTATTATGGGGAACAAGGGAAATGGCAGACGAGTTGAACCGGTACTTTGGATCTGTTTCACTAACGAAGAGACAAGCAATCTCCCAGATGTTCTAGTGGCCAGAGAACCTAGGGGTGACGGAGGAACTGAAGGAAATCCACATTAGGCAGGAAATAGTGTTGGGTAGACTGATGGGACTGAAGGCTGATAAATCCCCAGGGCCTGATGGTCTGCATCCCAGGGTACTTAAGGAGGTGGCACTAGAAATTGTGGACGCATTGGTGATCATTTTCCAATGTTTCTATAGATTCAGATCAATTCTGTGGATTGGAGGGTAGCTAATGTTGTCCCACTTTTTAAGAAAGGAGGGAGAGAGAAAACGGGAAATTATCGACTGATGATACAAAGCTGGGTGGTAGTGTGAACTGTGAGGAAGATGCTATGAGGTTGTAGGGTGACTGGACAGGTTGTGTGAGTGGGCGGATGCATGGCAGAGGCAGTTTAATGTGGATAAGTGTGGGTTATCCACTTTGGTGGTAAGAATAGGAAGGCAGAGTATTATCTGAATGGTGTCAAGTTAGGAACAGGGGACATACACGAGATCTGGGTGTCCTAGTGCATCAGTCACTGAAAGGAAGCATGCAGGTACAGCAGCAGTGAAGAAAAGCGAATGGAATGTTGGCCTTCATAACAAGAGGAATTGAGTATAGGAGCAAAGAGGTCCTTCCGCAGTTGTACAGGACCCTAGTGAGGCCGCACTTGGAGTACTGTGTGCAGTTTTGGTCTCCAAATTTGAGGAAGGATATTCTTGCTATTAAGGGCGTGCAGCGTAGGTTTACTAGGTTAATTCCCGGAATGGCGGGACTATCATATGTTGAAAGTCTGGAGCGACTAGGCTTGTATACACTGGAATTTAGAAGGATGAGAGGGGATCTTATCGAACGTATAAGATTATTCAGGGGTCAGACACGTTAGAGGCAGGAAACATGTTCCCAATGTTGGGGGAGTCCAGAACAAGGGGCCACAGTTTAAGAATAATGGGTAGGCCAATTTAGAACTGAGATGAGGAAAAACGTTTTCAGTCAGAGAGTTGTGAATATGTGGAATTCTCTGCCTCAGAAGGCAGTGGAGGCCAATTCTCTGAATGCATTCAAGAGAGAGCTGGATAGAGCTCTTAAGGATAGCGGAGTCAGGTGGTATGGGGAGAGGGCAGGAACGGGTACTGATTGAGAGTGATCAGCCATGATCACATTGAATGGCGGTGCTGGCTCGAAGGGCCGAATGGCCTCCTCCTGCATCTATTGTCCGTATGTCACTGCGCGCGCCCGTGTGACCCTGCGTATCTGTGCACGTTTCTGCGTATTTGTGCCCGTCTGTGCGCGTCCCCATTACCGCCCCCGGGGCCCGTGCCCGCGCGAGTCCCCGTACCTCTGTGCGCGTGCCCGTGCTCGCGTGTACGCGCCTGTGGCCGTGTGCGCGCATGTGGCCGTGTGCGCGTGTCCGGCCCTCCGCGCCTCGCTGCAGCCCACGGCGTTGCCAGTAGACGTGTAACGCCGCTCCTTCCCTCCGCAGCCTCGGAGCTCCGGGAAAACTCATCAACATCCTCTGCTCCAGCCTGAGGTAGGAACCGAGCCGGCGCCCCACCCACCCGCACCCCCACTCCCCACACCCCACACCGGGGACAGGAGGGGGGGTGTGTTAATTCCACTGTGCGGGGGATTATTCTGATGGACGGGGGGGCAGTGAGTTTAATTCCCATTGGGGGATTATCACCGGTGGGGGAGGGGGGGTTATTCCCGGCGGGGGGGGGTGGTGAATGTTGATTCCAAGTTGCGAGGGTGGAGATAAATCCGTGGGGGGAGGGGCTGCGGTTTGTGTGTTGGGGGGGGGGTTGTTTCGGTGTGTGTGTGTGGGGGTGGGTTTATTGCTGATAATTGAGGGGGTGGGTGTTTCCGGGGGGCAGTTATTCCCGGGGTGGGGGTGGGTTTATTGCTGATAATTGAGGGGTGGGGGGCGACACAGACACGACAGTGGCATTAGAGAGGCTTTTGGATTGGACGTATGGAGATGCGGGAGCGGGGGGGGGGGGGGTGACGCGCGGGAGATAGTTGGTCTTGGCGGCACGGTCGGCACAGACATTGTGGGCCGAAGGGCCTGTTGTTGTGCTGGGCTGTCCTGTGGTGCTGGGGGAGTGGGTGTTTATTCCCGGTGGGGGGCGGGGGTCGGTACTACTGCTACACGGGTGGGCTGGCGCCGCTCTGTGACCAACTCTCTCTCTCCCCCCCCAGGGCCGCCGTGTCCCGCCGCCGGTCCAGGAGCGTCGGTGGAGAGCGGGACAAGTTTGCGGGGTTTCTGCTTTGGGGGGCGGGGGGGGGGGGGACTGTAATCGTGGGGTGATGGGTGAGCAATGAGCGCATCCACAGCTGGTTTGGTGATTTGGACTTTGCGCTTGTCTCTCTGGGTCGCTGCTCATTTACTGACTGCACTGGGGGGGGAGGGGCTGCTGCTTCCCATAATGTTCCTGCAATGACGGGGTTCAGTGGGGAACAGTCCCGATCAACATCTGGTGGCAATCACAGCTGGAGCGTTGCAGCGCTGGTTGACCCGAGGCCGGAGCCGGTCGGGGGGCGGAGTGGGAGGGAGGGGTTCCTGGCGTTGAGGTGACAACATCACCCGTGGACTGTGAGGGGGGGGGGTGATCAGGGAAGGTGATTCATTGCTGGGGGAGTGATCAGGGAATGTGATTCTTTGCTGGGGGGGCGTGGTCTGCTTCACTGTCGCGACATAAATGTTCAATAAAGTCCAGTGTGTTCTCCAGCAGCCGGACCGTGGCTGCTTGTGGTGGTGATGGGGGGGGAGGGGGTCACGGGCATTGGGAGGGTGGGGGTCACTGGCCTTGGGGGAGTGGGGGGCATCAAGGGCTTTGGGTGGGGGTGACGGGCATTGAGAGGGTGGGGGGTCAAGGGCATTGAAAAGGTCGGGGTCACGGGCATTGAGAGGGTGGGCGTCACGGGCATTGAGAGGGTGGGGGGTCAAGGGCATTGAGAGGGTGGGGGTCACGGGCATTGAGAGGGTGGGGGTCAAGGGCATTGAGAGGGTGGTGTCACGGGCATTGGGAGGGTGGGGGGTCAAGTGCATTGAGAGGGTTGGGGGTCACGGGCATTGAGAGGGTGGGGGTCAAGGGCATTGAGAGGGTGGGGTCACGGGCATTGGGAGGGTGGGTTAATTGGCTTGGTAAAATTATCAATTGTCCCGAGTGTGTGTAGTATAGTTTCGTTCTTCGTTTAGTTTAGAGATACAGCGCGCAAGCAGCCACTCCGTCCCACCGTGCCCATGGGCATTGGTAGGGCGGGCCCAGTTGGACACGCCTTGGGAGGGGGTGGGGAAGGTGCCGCGACATCCGTGACCGGGAGAGCGCGGACGGTGGAGCAGCGGTAGAGTTGCTGCCT
>NC_135971.1:35978057-36028057 GCF_053455715.1 Rhinoraja longicauda | reverse complement strand
CCGCCACACACCCTCACACACACAGCCCCACACAGCCCCACACAGCGACACACACAGACACACACACACACACACACACACACACACACACGCACGCACGCACGCACGCACGCACACACACACACACACACACACACACACACACACACACACACACACACACACAATTTACCGTGCTGAGGCCAGGCGCCAGCACTCGGACACTTCTTCATACCTATCCCAATACCAGTGCCGTCACAGAGGAACACCAGGCCTTCATCTCCCAGAATGTTTCTGATCTCCTACCCTCTGGCGAACGCCCTCTACAGTCTCTAAACTTAACGCTCCCCAGCCCCGCACTGCCCGCTTCTATCTCCTCCACAAACAGGACTGCCCTGGCAGGCGCATGGTCTCTGCCTGCTCCAGACCCACTAACCTCATTTCCACAAACCTCGATTCCATCCTATGCCCCCTCGTCCAGAGCCTCCACACCTACATCCGAGACGTGCCACACGCCTTTCAACACATTACTTCCTTACAAATTCTTGGCCCGCATTGCCTCATCTGCTCCACGGATGCCCGCTCCCTCTGCACCTCCACCCCCCTCCCCCAATAGGAAGGTCTCAAGCCCCCCCCCCCCCGTTTCATCCTGCGCCAGAGACCCAATTTCCACAAATACCCACCTTCGCCTGGTGGAACTTGTTCGCACTCTCAACAACTTCCCTTTCGACTTCTGTCACTGTCCCCTAGTTAAACTTGTAGCTACGGGCACTCGTATGATCTCCAGCTGTGCCTGCCCGTTTGTTAGTTATGCCGATCAGTCCTTGTTTCAGGCGTGCACTGGCCATATCCCCCCAACTCCTTCTCCCCTACATCCACGGCTGCATTGGGGCCACGCCTGCACCCGTGCAGAATTCGTAGACTTCGTGAGCGTCATCAGCAATTTCCACCCTGCCCGTAGATTCACCTGGACCATCTCGGACAACTCTCCCCCATTTCTTGGACTCTCGAAGAAGCTGTTCTTCCGTCTCCCCCAAATTTGTACCAAGATGAGACTTTCCATTCTAGCACATTAGAGATGTCCCCATTCTTCAGTGAACGTCTTTTTGTACCTTCTGTCATAGCTGGATCACTCACTCTCCGCTCCGCTATGGAAAGGAACAACACTGCCCTCTGTCCAGTCCCCCGGGATCTCACGTGTAGCTGGGAAGAAATAAAGTTCCAGGTCAAATTCCCTGCAATCCCCTCTCTTGCCTCCTTCAATAAGGCCCCTGGTGAGCTGCAGAATGGCCGAGTCTGGAGCCCCCGCGGGTCGCAGCCCGCCGCCGGCGTAATCGGCGAGGTCAGAGCCCGCGTGGGTACCTGGGGCTGTTACTGTGTAAAGTTTATAACTTTGTCAGCGCCCTGATGTGGCGACTATTTGCATACCGTGGGTATGCCAGCAAAGAATGTCACTGTGACTTCTCACAGGTGACAATATAATATTAATTCATGTATAATCTTGTACAGATCCCATTAGTCCCTGGGGACTTGTTCCTCAAGCGCCTCAGCGCCACCTTCTCCACAAACTGCCCTTGCACAATGGTATTCTCCACACTGATCTCGCTATCCTCCGTCCTTCTCCACGGTGAATACAGATGAAAAACACTCATCTTGCCTTGTGATTTTCCATCATCCGATTCGCCAATGACATTTCATCACCGCTTCCGGCCCTTCTAAACACCCACTTGATTTCTTTCCTGCTCGCTTTGTACTCCTCATTAATCCTATCAGAATCCAACCTATTGCACATGACACTCGCTTCCGTTTTCCTCCTGACCACATTTGCAGCCTCCTTGGCCATTCACGATTCCCTTTCCCTGACGTTCTTGTCACAGCCCTCCCTACTGGAACATGCGGATCCTGCACTTTGATCAGCTGGCCTTTAAACAACTCCCACTTTTCAGGCGTGGACGTACCCAATAACAACTGCTCCAAATCTTCCCTCCCTGGTTCCTGCCTAATGAACGTAAACTTTTTGCACCAATATATTACGCCCCCTCCACCCTACCGTCCCCCCCCCCCTCCCTACCGCCCCCCCCCCCTCCCCCACCCCCACCACCACATGCAATCAGTTCCCGATTTAAAACTATCTTAAAACTTATGGAGTTATGGTCACAACCTCCAAAATGCTCTTCCACCGCAACACCAGTCACCTGGCCAAACTCGTTTTGCAATACAAGGTCTAGTACGGCCACTCCTCAATCCAACTATCCACACACTGTTGAAGGAAACCTTATTGGATACACATAATTAGTCATTTGCCGTCTGTTGCTCTTGCACTGAGGAAGTCCCAGGCAGTGTAGGGTTAAATTCACCCACTACAACAACGCTGTGGTTCTTGTATCCTTCCGCAATCTGTCCACATATCTGACACTCTATATCCCGCTGGCTGGTGGATGGCCTATAATTTGATCCCATTAGAGTTATGCTCCTTTTTAAATTTTTGATCTCAACCCCTGAGGCCTCAGTAGACGTACCCTCAAGTATGTCATCTCACAATATCGCCATGGTATTCTCCCTGGTCAGTCACGCGATCAGCAATGAAACAATATGTAGGCAAGCATCACGGAAGCCTTCTTACATAGAAACATAGAATATAGGTGCAGGAGGATGCCATTCGGCCCTTCGAACCAGCACCGCCATTCATTGTGATTATAGCTGATCGTCCCCAATCAACAACCGGTGCCTGCCTTCTCCCCATATCCCTTGATTCCACTAGCCCCTTGAGCTCTATCTAACTCTCTCTTAAATCCATCCAGTGATTTGGCTCGATGTGGCTGAGAATTCAGCAAATTCACAACTCTGGGTGAAAACGTTTTTTTCACCTCAGTTCTAAATGGCCTGCCCATTATTCTAAGACTGGGGCCCCTGGTTCTGGACTCCCCCAACATTGGGAACCTTTTTCGTGCATCCAGCTTGTCCAGTCCTTTTATAATTTTATATGTTTCTATAAGATTCCCTTTCATCCTTCTAAACTCCAGTGAATATCTTCACCAAGATATGCTTGGCACTTTCTGAGATCCATATACGTGCATATCAATGACTCTCCCGTGCTTAATACTGTCTGGGGATCACCATTCATTATAAAACATATAACAAAGAAGCACCGCATGGCAACAGAGGCTTCGACCCTCTCTACCTGTACCAGGCACAATGTCAATCTGAACAAATCGTATGTTGCTGCACACAATTCATAACTCTCCATTCTTTGCATATCCACGTGTTTATACAAAAGCCTCTTTTATGATACTGTCTCCACCGCCACCTCTGGCGGCGCGGTTCGGCCACTCGCCACTCGCCACTCAGGCTAATTTTGACACGTGTTTTTTTAATTGAGAAGTCTATGTCCAGTTACACCTGAAAAGGATTGCTGCTGGTAGTTTTATGTTTTATATATGAGCACCGCGGGAGAGTGTCAGTAAATCTGCAGATATCAGCAAATATCTGGCAATATTGATGATTGGCTGCAGGATGGTATTGATCGGCTAGTAAAAATGGCTGAGCAATGGCAGATGGAAATTAGTTCTAATGATTGCGGGGTTATGCTCTTTGTAACGACTGACAAAGATAGGGCGTCCACAATTTGTTGTGTTGGGTATAGTTGTGGGAATACAATTTCAGGAACGATGGGGAGGAATCGGATGTGTGGTGGGGGGGGGGGGAGGTGGAGAAGGAGCTGAAGAAAAGGTTTGCCAGAATTATGATGGATTAGGGGCGTCGCGGTAGAGTTACTGCCTTCCGGCGCCAAAGACCCGGTTTCGATACTGACTAATGGTGCGGAGTTTCTACGTTCTCGGCGTGACCTGCGTGAGTTTTCTCCGCGATCTTCCGTTTCCTCCCATAGCCCAAAGTCGTACAGGTTTGTAGATTAACCGGTTTAGTATAACTGTAAATTTGACAGGTAACCCTCATCGACCAACACTCTCCTCCGCCTAGCAGAGCTGGTTCTTACCCTCAACAACTTCTCCTTTGACTCCTCCAAACCAGAGGCGTAGCTATGGGCATTCGCATGGGCCCTAGCTATGCCTGCCTCTTTGTCGGGTACGTCCAACAATCCCTGTTCCGCGCGTACACCGGCCCCATCCCCGAACTCTACCTCCGCTACATTGACGACTGCATTGGTGCTACCTCTTGTACCCATGCAGAACTCACTGACTTCATACACTTCACCTCCAATTTCCATCCTGCCCTTAAATATACTTGAACTATCTCCGACATCTCCCTCCCGTTTCTGGACCTCACCATCTCCATCACAGGAGACAGACTAGTGACGGACATTTACTATAAACCCACTGACTCGCACAGCTATCTGGACTACACTTCTTCCCACCCGGTCTCCTGCAAAAAGTCCAGTTAGTGGGAAACGTTCCGTTTAAGACGTTTGGAGAGAAGCTGCTAAGATGTACAGAAGTTCTCATAGGGGACTTGAAGTATTCACTGGAAGAGAAAGGAAGCAGTTGTGTAGGTAGGACGATTATGTGACGCCTTCGATGAAGAAGGGAGTTGAGCGCGCATAACTGGATGTGTTGAGCTCGGAGTCTTCTGCTCAAGGTTAAGCGACCCTAGTTTCCGAAGTTTGTGAAACATGTTTAGAAATTCATTCTCGGCTGTGTGTTTCTGGTCAACCAGGTAGGGTTGCTGCAAATGGTTCCGGGAAAAAAGCCAAGTGTCGCTGGAAGATGTGGAAAGATAGGTCAACTTGCAAAGGCGTATTATATGGCGATGGAAAAGAGCATGTAGTTGCAAAGTCGAAAGAATATATATTTAAATCATGCATTGACTGCAAAGCAGAATGGGGTAATTCGATCATCACATCCACGTTGGATCTTTCCGGTGCAATTTAGAAACATGCCGTTTTCAATGCAATGAGAAGAGGTGTGACTAGGGTTAATAGGAATGTAAGCTTGACGTGGGGAATATGATTCGAACAATGGGAAGCCTTCAAGGCGAAATTATTTCAGAAAATCCTATTTTCCCACTCGTAGAGTGATAGAAACAGAGTTGCACAGCTGGTAAACAGGTCTTTAGCCGCAGCGCACGCGCGCCCACCAAGCTTCCTTCGTGATAGCCACATTTGCCTGTATTGGGCCCACATCCTGCAATTTATTTCCTATCATTGACACTCCCAATTGCCTTTTAAACGTTCCAATTGCATTTGACTTTAACCCTTGCTCTGACACCTATCTGTGCCCCTTATCAGTTTATATATTTCTATGAGATCACCCCTCAGTCTCCAGCGCTCAAAGAAATAAAGTCAGAGACGGCAACATCTCCCCTTATCCGTATTGCTGTCTCCCAAATGCTGCCTCCCCAACGTCTTTTACATCGGTAAGATAACGGCGATGATGGCTAACGCACCATTAGCTTTCTTTCCAATCCTGTTTACCTGTGACTCCACTTCCAGCGAACTGTGTACCAGCGCTCTCGACCCACCTGCTCTACAATACCCCCAAGGCCCCACATTTGCTGTGAAGGTCCTGTCCCCGTTTGCCATCGAAAAATACAACCCATCACATTATCTGCATCAATTTTCATCATCCATTCCTCAACCCACTTGTACATCTGATCAAGACCCTGCTGTAATTTCTGTGGACTTGCGGAGCTGGCTGACTTTCGGAGGCTGTGGTGGCGCTGCGATTGTGGCTTCGGAGGCTTCGCAGGCTTCGGCCGGGAGGCCTGTGGTCTGCGACATCTGGAGCTCGCAGGTGTCTGGTTGGCGACCGACTTTTCTGGAGCTCCAGGCGCAGCAGCTTTGTCCGCCCTGAATCGCTGGGCTTGAATCGGCCGGTTCGCAGGATCTTTCATCGCCCGGCGCGGCTCAGCCGCGGGATCTTCCATCGCCCGGCGGGGGCTTCAATATCGGGAGCCTGGAAAGCCTTGACGGAGCAGTTTGACTGCCTGACCGCGGGAGAAGCAAGGAAGAGATAAGACTTCTTTAACCTTCCATCACCGTGAGGAGGTGCGTGGAGGATAGTCACTGTGATGAATGTTCATTTTAAATTTATGTAAGTGTGTGTTTTGTTTGCTTTTTATTGTTCTGACGGTCTGATAACGACATTTCGTTCACATTTTCTTTTTTTGAATGACAAATAAATTCATTTCAATTCAATTTAATTCAATTCAATTCGACAATATATTTCAAGACATCATCAGTCTCTTCCATGGTTCCCCTGACTTCCATGACCTGCAAACTGCACAGGGACAAAATAGGATTGTTTAGGAGCTGGGAGATATTCCGCGGCTCCATACACAGATGACTGCACTTTTATTACGTCCATTGTAACCATTTGTTCCTCATGTATTTACTCAATCACTTGGGATTTTCCTGCACCTTATCTGCCCGGAATATCTCATGTGCCCTTTTTGGTTCTCCGAATTGCCATTTTAAATGCAATCCTCAATGTAACTCTCAATGGATTCACATGATGCCAGCTGCCGGTACGTGACATGTATTTCCTTGGTATCCTGACCAGAGCTTCAATATGCCTTGTCAGCTGGAGTTCTCATGTCCTGAGCACCTCGTCTTACGCTGTCGCGCACGAACAGGAACTTGCTGACCTGGAATTCTCCCTAACTCACTCTTAAATTCCTCCACCAGTCACCATTCGCAGGTCGCCGGTGTAATGCCATCAGAATTAGTCCTTCAATTTCCGTCTTTAAATGGTGGGTGAGTTCATCTTTTCATTACTATTTTAAAATTAATAGCATCATGGTAAACACAGGAGTAAGCACTCGTCCACAATGTCCTTGCCGAACATAATGCCAAGTTAAATTAATCTTCTCAGTCTTCACGTGTTCCATATGCCTCCTTTCCCCCATATCTATATGTATAATCTAAGAACCATCGTATCTTTTCCGGCCCCACCCTCGGCAGCACGTTTCAGTCTTCATAGAACAGTGAGCAGCACAGCGCTGGAACGGCTCTGCGGCGCATAATGTTTGTGCCAAACATGATATCCCGCTGTAAGTTCTGACAGCCTTGCCCGCTGTCTACAACTCCTCCAACTCTGGTGTCGTCAGCAAACTGACTCACCAACCCATTTACATTTACGTCTCAGTCATTAATATATATATATACACACACACACGCACACGCACATATATATCACACAGCAGAGGTCCCGGCAACGACCCCTGTGGAACCTCACTGGTCACAGTCATCCAGCCAGAATATCTATTTTCCACCACAACCCTCTGTCTTCTGTGACTAAGCCAGTTCCGAATCCGTATGAACAATTCATCGTAAATTCCATACTTCTTTATTTTATGGATCAGCCTACAAAGAGGGACTTTATCAAAGGTCTTACTAATATTCACGTGTGCAACATCCACGAACCTACCTTCATAGAAACATAGAAACATAGAAAATAGGTGCAGGAGTAGGCCATTCGGCCCTTCGAGCCTGCACCGCCATTCAATATGATCATGGCTGATCATCCAGCTCAGTAGCCTGTACCTGCCTTCTCTCCATACCCCCTGATCCCTTTAGCAAAAAGGGCCACATCTAACTCCCTCTTAAATATAGCAAATGAACTGGCCTCAACTACCTTCTGTGGCAGAGAATTCCACAGACTCACCACTCTCTGTGTGAAGAAATGTTTTCTCATCTCGGTCCTAAAAGACTTCTCCCTTATCCTTAAGCTGTGACCCCTGGTTCTGGACTCCCCCAACATCGGGAACAATCTTCCCGCATCTAGCCTCTCCAACCCCTTAAGAATTTTATATGTTTCTATAAGATCCCCCCTCAGTCTTCTAAATTCCAGCGAGTACAAGCCCAGTCTATCCAGTCTTTTCTCATATGTAAGTCCCGCCATCCCAGGGATCAATCTGGTGAACCTTCTCTGTACTCCCTCTAAGGCAAGAACGTCCTTCCTCGGGTTAGGAGACCAAAACTGCACACAATACTCCAGGTGCGGTCTCACCAAGGCCCTGTACAACTGCAGCAGAACCTCCCTGCTCCTATACTCAAATCCTCTTGCTATGAATGCCAACATACCATTCGCTTTCTTCACTGCCTGCTGCACCTGCATGCTTGCTTTCAATGACTGGTGCACCATGACACCCAGGTCACGTTGCATCTCCCCTTCTCCCAATCGGTCACCATTCAGGTAATATTCTGCTTTCCTGTTCTTGCCGCCAAAGTGGATAACCTCACATTTATCCACATTATATTGCATCTGCCATGCATTTGCCCACTCGCCTAATCTATCCAAGTCACTCAGCAGCCTCCTAGCATCCTCCTCGCAGCTAACACTGCCACCCAGCTTCGTGTCATCCGCAAACTTAGAGATGTTGCATTCAATTCCCTCGTCCAAATCATTAATATACACTGTAAATAACTGGGGTCCCAGCACTGAGCCTTGCGGTACCCCACTAGTCACTGCCTGCCATTCCGAAAAGGACCCGTTTATTCCTACTCTTTGCTTCCTGTCCGCCAACCAATTTTCTATCTCCTTTGTCACCTCCTCAAAATACTCAATCAAATTAGTGCAACATGACCAGCCGTGGGTACAAAGCCATGTTGTCTATCCCTAATTAGACAATTTCTTCCAAATGGAGGTAAACAATATCTCCACGAATCCTTTGAAATAGTTTCACTGCCAGTGGCATTTGGCTTCCTGGGTTCTCTCTACTTCCTTTCTTGAATAAAAGAAGAGCATTGGCGACTCTCTAGTCCTCCGGGACATCACTTGTGGCTGGAGAATAAATAAACATCCTCGCCAGCGCTCCGCAATGTCCTCTCATGCCTCCCTCAATAACCCAGGAACGATCCAGTCGGGCCCTGGGACGTTATCCACCATAATGTTCTTCAAGAGCCTTAGCACCACCTCCATCTCAATCTCAAACTATCTCAGCATATTTGTATGTTCTACACTGACATCACTTTCGTCCAAGTCCTCGGTTAATACAGACGCAAAGTATTCATTAAGTACCTCACCTACATTCTCCCACACGCATAGATTCCCTCCCTTATCTTTGTTCGATGCTGCCATTTCCATTGCAACCCTCTTCTCTTTAACGTACGTATTTGGATTTTTATTCAATACGCCAAAATGTACACGACATTTCTTGGCCCTGACCCTTCTAATTGCCCGCTTGGTCGTTGACCTACTCGGTTCATATGCACGTAAGTCCCGTCTGATGACACAGTCTTAAACTGGACATAAGTAGAATGCTATGAGGATGCAGGGTGACTTGGACAGGTTGTGTGAGTGGGCAGATACATGGCAGATGCAGGTTAACGATGGACAAATGTGAGGTTATCCACTTTGGCGGTAAGAACAGAAAAGCAGATTATTATCTGAATGGTGTCAAGTCAGGAAATGGGGAACGACAAAGAGATCTGGATGTCCTTGTTCATCAGTCACTTAAAGTTAGTATGCAGGTACAGCAGGCAGTGAAGAAGACAAGAGGAGTTGAGTATAAGAGCAAAGAGGTCCTTCTGCAGTTGTACAGGGCCTTAGTGAGACCGCGCCTGGAGTACTGTGTGCTGTTTTGGTCTCCAAATTTGAGTAAGGACATTCTTGCTGTTGAGGGAGTGCAGCGTAGGTTCACTGGGTTAATTGCCGGAATGGCGGGACTGTCGTATGTTGAAAAACTGGAGCGACTGGGCTTGTATACACTGGAATTTAGAAGGATGAGAGGGGTCTTGTTGAAACTTATAAGATTATTAAGGGATTGGGCACGTTAGAGGCAGGAAACATGTTCCCAGTGTTGGGGTGTCCAGAACCAGAGGCCACAGTTTAAGAATGAGGGGTCGACCATTTAGAACGGAAACGGGGAAAAACTGTTTTAGTCAGAGAATTGTAAATCTGTGGAATTCGTTGCCTCGGAAGGCAGTGGAGGCCAATTCTCTGGATGATTTCAAGAGAGAGCTAGATAGAGCTCTTAATGATAACGGTGTCAGGGGGTATGGGGAGAAGGCAGGAACGGGGTACTGATTGTGAATGATCAGCCACAATCCCATTAAATGGCGGTGTTGGCTCGATGGACCGAATGGCCTACTGGACCTATTGTCTATTGTCTATAAGCTTCCTTTTCATCCGGGCGTAGGGGACGACCTCCTTGGTCAGCCACGGTTCCCTTAGTTTGCCATCCTGATCCCTGATCCTCACTGGAACATGCCGATCCTGCACTTTGAACAGCTGGCCTTTAAAATACTCCCACATGACATCTGCGCCTTTACCCAAGAACAACGGATCACTATCTACCGTCCCTGGCTCCTGCATAATGGTTCCGTCCAAGAACCCGACAGTCCTTGCAGGTGAGGCAGAGGTAATCTCGCACCTCCTCCAACCTCATCTACTGTATCCGCTGTTCCAGATGTGAACTCCTATTTATCGGCGAGACCAAGCGCAGTCTCGGCGATCGTTTCGCTGAACACCTCCGCTCAGTACGCTTAGACCTACATGATCTCCGGGTTGCTAAACTCTTTAACTCCCCCTTCCATTCCCATCCTCCCCTGTTTGTCCTGAGCCTGCTCCACTGTCAGAGTGAGGCACAACGCAGATTATAGGAACTGCCCCTTATATTTCGCTTGTGCAGCTTACAATCCATCGGTATGAAAGTTGACTGCTCTCACATCATAACTCGTCCTATACCTCTCTGTCCCGCCCCCCTCCCCCCCAATCCTAGTTCACCGACCAGACTGACTGTCCTCATGATTATATTGTACATAATATGCCTCGTTGTGTGCTTCCCATTGCTAACAATGAATCATTTTATATTTTCGTTGAACCACGTCGCCTTTGATCCCTCGTTTTCACACCTTACCATTCCATGTATCTCGTTTCCCTCTCCACTGAGCCCCAGTCTGAATTATCTCGACCCGAAACTTCATCCATTCTTTCCATCCAGAGATGCTGCCTGTCCCACTCAGTTACTGCCGCGTTTTATGTATATCTTTAGTGACATTTTAATCTACCTTGCCCCAATTAACTCCTTTCCCGTAACACCCGGATCCGTCCCGATTCAAATCAACCTTCGACCAGATGCACCTTAAAATAGAACTTGCTCCGCACATCTATTCTAACTCTTCATAAACCGAGAATGGATTATATGTAATATGATTCCAGAAGAGCTGGGAGAGGTTCTCAGATTCACTGATTTTAATACAATGTCATTTTCTCCCAATATATTGATGTTAATATGTACATTAATCAATGCTAATAGTTCAATTTCACAACTGCGTGCAATCAGATCCAGGAAATGTGACACAAAGGACCGTGGATAAATGTTTCAGACGCCCGTTACAGCGAACAGTTCAACATCATGAACACAGCGGGACAGGAAGCCGGAGATGTGCTCGGGTTGTGTTGCCCGTAAAGACCCAGAAACTGCTGAAACAATGAACATTAAATAGATTCAGTTGAGGTGGTGGGGGGAGAGATGGGGTGGGGTGGTGGGGTTGGATTGGCAGTTGGATGGGCAAAGGGCTGAGATGAAAAGACAAAAGGTTTAAGCAACGGAGATGAGGGTAGAGGAGACGTAAAATATCAATCCAGAGCAAGAACTATAAGTGTGAGGAGACGGGGTGTGGGGGTGGGAGGGTGGGGGGTATGGGGCATGGGAAAGGGAGATACTGCTTAGATGCTCAGATGCACAGATGTTCCGTTCAGCTCAGTTTAGTCTATTGTCACGTGTACTGAGCTACAGTGAAAAGCTTTTTGTTGCATGTTCACCAGTCAGCAGAAGGACAAAACATGATGACTATCGAAGCATTTACAATGGGGGGCTTCAAGTGTTGACTCTGAGAGCAGGATTGTAAGGGGCGAATGCCCTTAGAACGCCCGTGACGGACGTTCGGCGACAACGGGAGTTTAGCGCGTATAACCGGATATGTTCCACCCTGAATGTTCTTCTCAAGGTTAAGCGACCCCCAGCATACGATGTTTCTGAAACGTGTTTGTGAAATCTTTCTTCAGCGGCGTGTTTCTGGTAAACGAGCTAGGTTTCCCGTGATAGGTTCTTCTGAATATTTCATACCCTCTCTGGCTTAATTACATTGTTCCTTTATAATAGCTAGATCTACACTTTGGAGATTGGGAAGGGTAAGTTACGAAAGTGTTGGCGGTCAAATCTTTTAGCGATCGCTGTGCTATTAGCTTCAGGATAGTTTTTGATCGAAACGTAGCACTTAAAATTCTGAACAGGGGCAAGGCTAACTTTGATGGTATTAGACAGTAACTTGTTAAATTTGATTGGGCCAAATAGCTGCCCGGCAAACGAACGTCCGGTAAGTGAAGTATTTTTTTTAAGTGTGGGGGCCAGAGTGGATGACATGCATGTTCCTGTTGGAGTGAGGTGCGAAGCGGGAAGCTTGGATCACGAACGAAATTGAGGCTTTGGTCAGGCAAAAGAAGGAGGTACGGGACAGGTATAGGAAGCCGGGGTCAACTGTATCACTGGAGGGGTTTCTGGAACTGATGGCCATACTTAAGAATTCCATGCTGAATATAACCGATCAGTACTTGGCTTTTCAAATTATTGAGGACTTTTGCCATCTCCCGCGGTGTATACACAGATGAACACACTTTTAGCTCGTTTATTGGAACCCTTTATTCGTAAATTGCCAAGAGAATCCTTTGGGACTTCGCTTTACCATATCTGCCTGGAATATCTCATGTTCCTCATTTGCTCTCTGGATTTCCGTCCTACCTGCATACATCCCAGTGTGTTCCGCGTAACTCCCAAGGCATTCCATTGATACCAGCTGCCGATACCTGACACGTATCCCCTTCTTTTCCTGACCAGGGCTGTCATATGCGGGAAGATTGAAATGAGTTTAGAAGGATGAGAGGGAATCTTATAGAAACATATAAAATTATAAAAGAACTGGACAAGCTAGATGCAGGAAAAATGTTTCCAATGTTGGGGGGTCCAGAACCAGGGACACAGTCTTAGAATAAAGGGTGAGGCCATTTAAATCTGAGGTGAGAAGGAATGTTTTCACCCAGAGAGTTGTGAATTTGTGGAATTCTCTGCCACAGAGGGCAGTAGAGGACAAATCACTGGATGAATTTAAGAGAGAGTTAAATAGAGCTCTGGGGGGCAAGTGGAATCAAGGAACATGGGGAGAAGTTGGGCACAGATTACTGATTGTGGATGATCAGGCATAATCACAATGAATGGTGGTGCTGGATCGAAGGGACCAATGGCCTCCCCCTGCACCTATTTTCTATGTTTCTATATTTCTATGAGAGGTTGTGTAGGCCGGGACTCGGTTTCTTGGAGGGCAAGAAGATTAGGGGTGATCTTATTGAGGTTTATAAAATCACGAGGCTAATAGATTAGGTAGCTGCACAGAGTCTCTTGCCCTGAGTGGGTGAATCGAGGACCAGAGGACGTAGACAATAGACAATAGACAATAGGTGCAGGAGTAGGCCATTCAGCCCTTCGAGCCAGCACCGCCATTCAATGCGATCATGGCTGATCACTCTCAATCAGTACCCCGTTCCTGCCTTCTCCCCATACCCCCTCACTCCGCTATCCTTAAGAGCTCTATCCAGCTCTCTCTTGAAAGCATCCAACGAACTGGCCTCCACTGCCTTCTGAGGCAGAGAATTCCACACCTTCACCACTCTCTGACTGAAAAAGTTCTTCCTCATCTCCGTTCTAAATGGCCTACCCCTTATTCTTAAACTGTGGCCCCTTGTTCTGGACTCCCCCAACATTGGGAACATGTTTCCTGCCTCTAATGTGTCCAATCCCCTAATTATCTTATATGTTTCAATAAGATCCCCCCTCATCCTTCTAAATTCCAGTGTATACAAGCCCAATCGCTCCAGCCTTTCAACATACGACAGTCCCGCCATTCCGGGAATTAACCGAGTGAACCTACGCTGCACGCCCTCCATAGCAAGAATATCCTTCCTCAAATTTGGAGACCAAAACTGCACACAGTACTCAAGGTGCGGTCTCACCAGGGCCCGGTACAACTGTAGAAGGACTTCTTTGCTCCTATACTCAACTCCTCTTGTTATGAAGGCCAACATTCCATTGGCTTTCTTCACTGCCTGCTGTACCTGCATGCTTCCTTTCATTGACTGATGCACTAGGACACCCAGATCTCTTTGAACTCCCCCTCCTCCTAACTTGACACCATTCAGATAATAATCTGCCTTTCTATTCTTACTTCCAAAGTGAATAACCTCACACTTATCTACATTAAACTCCATCTGCCATGTATCCGCCCACTCACACAACCTGTCCAAGTCATCCTGCAGCCTTATTGCATCTTCCTCACAATTCACACTACCCCCCAACTTAGTATCATCTGCAAATTTGCTAATGGTACTTTAAATCCCTTCGTCTAAGTCATTAATGTATATTGTAAATAGCTGGGGTCCCAGCACCGAACCTTGCGGTACCCCACTGGTCACTGCCTGCCATTCCGAAAGGGCCCCATTTATCCCCACTCTTTGCTTTCTGTCTGTCAACCAATTTTCTATCCATGTCAGAACCCAACCCCAATACCATGTGCCCTAATTTTGCCCACTAATCTCCTATGTGGGACCTTGTCGAAGGCTTTCTGAAAGTCGAGGTACACCACATCCACTGACTCTCCCCTGTCAATTTTCCTAGTTACATCCTCAAAAAATTCCAGTAGATTTGTCAAGCATGATTTCCCCTTCGTAAATCCATGCTGACTCGGAATGATCCCGTTACTGCTATCCAAATGCTCAGCAATTACGTCTTTTATAATTGACTCCAGCATCTTCCCCACCACTGATGTCAGACTAACTGGTCTATAATTACCCGTTTTCTCTCTCCCTCCTTTCTTAAAAAGTGGGATAACATTTGCTATCCTCCAATCCACAGGAACTGATCCTGAATCTATAGAACATTGAAAAATGATCTCCAATGCTTCCACTATTTCTAGAGCCACCTCCTTAAGTACCCTGGGATGCAGACCATCAGGCCCTGGGGATTTATCAGCCTTTTGTCCCATCGGTCTACCCAAAACCATTTCCTACCTAATGTGCATTTCCTTCAGTTCCTCCATCACCCTAGGTTCTCCGGCCCCTAGAACATTTGGGAGATTGTGTGTATCTTCCTCAGTGAAGATAGATCCAAAGTAACGGTTTAACTCGTCTGCCATTTCTTTGTTCCCCGTAATAAACTGCCCTGTTTCTGTCTTCAAGGGACCCACATTTGCCTTGACTATTTTTTCCTCTTCACGTACCTAAAAAAACTTTTGCTATCCTCCTTTATATTATTGGCTAGTTTACCCTCGTACCTCATCTTTTCTCCCCGTATTGCCTTTTTAGTTAACTTTTGTTGCTCTTTAAAAGAGTCCAAATCCTCTGTCTTCCCACTCTTCTTTGCTATGTTATACTTCCTCTCCTTAATTTTTATCCTGTCCCTGACTTCCCTCGTCAGCCACAGGTGTCTCTTACTCCCCTTAGTCTTTCCACCTCTTTGGAATAAATTGATCCTGCAACCTCTGCATTATTCCCAGGAATACCTGCCATTGCTGTTCTACCGTCTTCCCTGCTAGGGCCTCCTTCCAGTCAATTTTGGCCAGCTCCCGCCGCATGCCTCTGTAATCCCCTTTGCTATACTGTAATACTGACACTTCCGATTTTCCCTTCTGCCTTTCCATTTGCAGAGTAAAACTTATCATGTTGTGATCACTGCCTCCTAATGGCTCTTTTACCTCTAGTCCCCTTATCAGATCAGGATCATTACACAACACTAAATCCAGAATTGCCTTCTCCCTGGTAGGCTCCAGTACAAGCTGTTCTAAGAATCCATCTCGAAGGCACTCGACAAACTCTCTTTCCTGGGGTCCATTTCCAACCTGATTTTCCCAGTCTACCTGCATGTTGAAATCTCCCATAACCACCGTAGCATTACATTTTTGACACGCCAATTTTATCTCCTGATTCACCTTGCACCCTATGTCGAGGCTACTGTTTGGGGGCCGATAGATAACTCCCATTAGGGTCTTTTTACCCTTACAATTTCTCATTTCTATCCATACTGATTCAACATCTCCTGATTCTATGTCACCCCTTGCAAGGGAATGAATATCATTCCTTACCATCAGAGCAACCCCACCCCCTCTGCCCACCTGTCTGTCTTTTCTATACGTTGTGTACCCCTGAATATTCAGTTCCCAGCCCTGATCCTCTTGTAGCCATGTCTCAGTGATCCCGACAACATCATACTTGCCCATGACTAACTGAGCCTCAAGCTCATCCACTTTATTTTTTATACTACGCGCATTTAAGTACAACACTTTAACTTCTGTATTCACCTCCCCTCTCACATCGGTCACAATTGGCCCTGCCCTTAATTTATTTTCCCCTCTACAACTTCTGTTCCCATTCTTCCGACGTAGGTTGAAGGTGAAGGGGAAATTATTTAATAGGTAAATAAAGGATAACCTTTTCATACAATGGAAGGTGGATGTCTGGAACAAGCTGCCGGGGGATGTAGTTGAGGCTGGGACTATCCCAACATTTCAGAAACAGTTAGACAGTTACATCGATAGGACAGATTTGGTGGTATATGAACCCAGTCGTCTGGCCAAAACAATTTGGCCCTTGTCAAAGTCGCTCACATCTTTACTCCTGCCCATTTCTCCTGCATCCAACACATCATCTTCAAGAACTGACTGTTCACTTGCTGCCTAATATATTCCACCCCTTGACATGTGCCATTGTAACAAGATAATCAACGTTATTCACTTCGCCTGTCATTGGTCATAATGTTTTCGCTGATCGGTGTATGTTTTGCAACATAAGAGGAATTTCATTTGCCATACAGTCATCACAATAAAAAGCAACAGGACACGCAAAATACATTTTAACATGAACATCCACCACAGTGACTCCTCCACATTCCTCACTGTGATGGAAGGCGAACAAAAGTTCTTTGTCCTCCAGCGGTCGGGGGCCTCTAACCTTCCGTTGACGGGACGATCTTGACTCCTATAGCCGGCGGCGGGCCTTCCTCGTCGGGGCGATCAAGCTCCCGCATTAGGAGGGAATCTCAGCTCCCCCGCGCCGTACTATCTACCCCGGGTCGGGGCTTGTCGAACCTCGTGCGGCTTTTGGAGCTCCCGACCGGTCTCAACCCGAGTCTGCGAACTCCTCGAGTTAAGTCCGCAGGCCGCGTTTGGAGCGGCGATCCGAGGCAAGGTATCGCACGCTCAAATGTTAAGTCCACGGCCTCGCGGTGAGGCTCAAGGTTCACGAGGTTAATTCCCGGGATGGCGGGACTGTCACATGTTGAAAGAATGGAACGACTGGGCTTGTACTAACTGGAATTTAGAAGGAGGAGATGGGAAATTTTAGAAACATATAAGATTATTAAGGGATTGGACACGTTAGAGGTAGGAAACATGTTCCCGATGTGGGGTGGGGGGGGGGGGGTCCACAACCAGGGGTCACAGTTCAAGGATAAGGCGTAGGCAATTTAGAACGAAGATGAGGAAAAACTTTTTCATCCAGAGAGTTGTGAATCTGTGGAATTCTCAGCCACAGACGGCAGTGGAGCAGGGCCGTTTTTACAGCATTATGGGCCCCCGGGCAAAGCAGTGTACTGGGGCCCCCACCGTTACTCTCCCCCACCCCCCTTTCCCTACCAGCCCCCCCCCCCCCCCCCGTCGCGCCGCCGAAAAAGCACTTAGCGATGGACTTAGGGTGCTACATTGTTGCGAAATGCACGTACAGATCGCTGTGAGAAGCACTGAAAATGTTGCGAAAAAAACACTTATTGAACCTATATTTTTAAAGTAGTATTTATTTATTGCAAGTCACTTAACATACACAGATCAGCATGGGGCCCCCGGGCAAGTGCCCATCAGGCCCATGCGCTAAGACGGCCCTGCAGTGGAGGCCAATTCTCTGGATGCTTTCATGAGCGAGTTAGATATATCTCTTAAAGATAGCGGAGTCAAGGGATATGGGAGAGAAAGCAGGAACGGGGTACCGATTGTAGATGATCAGCCATGATCACATTGAATGGCGGTGATGGCTCGAAGGGCCGAATGGCCTACTCCTGCATCTATTGTCCATTGTCTATTGTTTAAACGCAGGCAGGTGGAAATAATGTAGCTGGGACATGTTGGCAGGTGTGGGCAAGTTGGGCCGAAAGAGCTGTATCACTCTACGACTCTATGACTCTCTAGTCCTCAGCCTGCTGGTGTTCCATGTACCTTTATTTCCTCCATACCGATGTGCCTATCTCATGTACTGCACTGTTCTATGTTCTATGCTCCTGGAAGGCTGGGACGCGCTGCCGAGAGTGGTGGTGGAAGCAGATACGATGGTGGTCATCATCACAAATATCACAAACAGCAGAGGTTCCAGCTCCGTTCGCTACGGTACTACACTTGTCACAGAGCTCCAGCCAGAAAATCTACATGTGATGGCTGTTTGTGTTAAAAATTGTAATTGTGTGTCTTGTGTTCTTTATTGTCTATTGCCGGACCCTGACGTGAGAGGACGCTGGCGCTATTTGTTCGCCGCTTCTCCGTCAGGATAGTTTGTCTGTTTGTTTTTATGTCTTGACTGTTTTTGTAAAGCGTCTTTGAGCATTTGGAAAAGCGCTATAAAAAATAAATGTTTATTATTATTATTATTCCAACATAGCCCTCTGCCTCTTCCCAATAAGACGGTTCTGAATCCATACGACCAGGTCATCTTGAATCCTGTACACCTTAATCGCCTGAATCAAAGCGGTGCTGACTAACCTTAATTAGCCTATTCTCGTTCAAATAAGAGCAATTCCTGTCTCGAAGAATGCCATCCAATAGCTTCCTTGCCATTGGTGAGAAGCTCAACGGATAATAGTTCCCTTGGTTTTCACTAGGTGTTTCTTCCGCACCACAACATCTCGATCATAAACTGTCTTATCATATTTGTATTATCTACACTTGTATTATCTACACTTGCTACACTTGAGGGCGTGCAGCGTAGGTTTACTATGTTAATTCCCGGAATGGCGGGACTCTCATATGCTGAAAGACTGGAGCGACTAGGCTTCTGGAATATAGAAGGATGAGAGTGGATCTTATCGAAACGTATAAGATTATTAAAGGGTTGGACACGTTAGAGGCAGGAAACATGTTCCCAATGTTGGGGGAGTCCAGAACAAGGGGCCACAGTTTAAGAATAAGGGGTTGGCCATTGAGAACGGAGATGAGGAAAAACGTTTTCAGTCAGAGAGTTGTGAATCTGTGGAATTCTCTGCCTCAGAAGGCAGCGGAGGCCAATTCTCTGGATGCATTCAAGAGAGAGCTAGATAGAGCTCTTAAGGATAGCTCAGTCAGGGGGTAGGGGGAGAAGGCAGGAACGGGGTACTGATTGAGAATGATCAGCCATGATCACATTGAATGGCGGTGCTGACTCGAAGGGCCGAATGGCCTACTACTGCACCTATTGTCTATTGTCTATTGTCTATCCTCCAAGCCCTTCTCCTGTGTGAATACAGTTGCAAAGTACTGCTTTACTTCCTCACCTACATTATCCGATTCGGCGCATAATACTCTCCTTGATCTTTAAATGTTCCCACCTCCCACCCCCACCACCCTCCCCCCCGCCATTCCCTTAGTACTAACGGACGTGTAAGAAATAATGGGACGTTCCTTAATCTGCATCGCGAGACATTTCATGCCCCTTCTGGCCGCTCTAATTGTCCGGTTGAATTTCCAACTCCCTTCATATTCCTGCAAAGCCGCGTCTGATGCCTCCTTCTTAAACCTGCCAATCTTCCTTCGGGAGCTTTTACAACACCATTGGTCATCCACTGACCTTTTAAATTGCCAACCTTAACTCTCATCCTCAGTGGGAAAGGTTGATCCTGCACTTTGATCATAAGGCGTGTTGATTTCGACATAATATCTAAGGAACAATGCCTCAATTAAGTACTTTCCCCCAGCATCCAGACCTGTCCTTATTCAAAACACTTCCGCACTTTCCCCGCACATCTTCTTTAACGTTTAAACTTAGCCACTACTCACCCAAGAACGGATTACCAGTCACGTGAATCGAAAATATCTAAGGTAGGTTTACAGACACAGTGATTTTAATACAATGCAATCTTTTCTCTCAAAATATCGATGTCGATGCAAAGATTAATCAATTTTAATCGTTCTATTTCATTAGAGCGTACATTTAAACCGAGGAATATAACACACAGGATCGTAGGTTAATGTTGCAGCTACCTGTTGTAGAGAACCGTTAGCTACCCAGAGCAACGCGGAGCAGGACGCAACGGCCGTGTTATCCGGACACCCACAGTAAATGCACCAACAATGAATTTCGGATGGGTACAAATTCCAGAGATCAAAAGAGAGAAAGTGTGAAAGAAGGAGCTAAGGATACAAGAAGCGTAAAAATATGGAGCCAGAGGAAGAAATATAGGTGGAAAGGTGCAGGAAGGAACTGCGGATGGCGGTTTACATAGACGTTGGACACAAAATGCTGGAGAAACTCAGCGGGAAAGGCAGCGTCTCTGGAGAGAAGAGATGGGTGACGTTTCGGGTCGAGACCCTTCTTCAGACTAAACATCAGGGGAGAGGGGCACACGGAGATAAGGAGGTATAAGGAATGAGAACGAGACATCAAAGGGGATGCAGCTCAAGGAAAATGTAGAATAGATCATTGTTAGCTAGGAGACGTTGACAACAAATTAAACAGAGATTATATAATCGAGGACAGTCAGACTCGTGGGTAAAATGGGAAGGGGGAGGGATGGAGAGGGCACACGCTGGAGGGGGGGGGAATGCGCGTTCACGTAGTACACAACAAAGAGAGGGGGAAGCATGTAGGTTGATATTGAAGTTGTGGTTCATATGGATTTGGGGCAAAAAGGATGTGCCGGATATTGATGTTAGAAGAACAAATAAGTCACGCATGAACTCGCCTTGAACAGGTGTTTCGAGCGCGCTACATGGGAAATATATCGGGGCTAGCAAGTTACAATAATTTGGACATTGGGATAACATTTTATTCCACGAAGAGTCCTGCCCAACATGCCCGCTCTGGATAGAACCAAATTCACCGAATCATCATGTGAGATAATAGATTGATGGGCTGCGTCATATCCCACCTACAGTTCAACGCAACTGGCGCGCCGGTGTCATGAGTTTAACAATAATACTCGTTAAATGTGTAAATGCGTTCTTCACCTCCTGTCTAAATTTCCTCTGTGTCATCCCGTAGATCCACGTGTTGGCGCAGGAGCTGATGTGCATGAGCAAGATCCCAACCTCATTGGCGATGTAAGATGGGCTTGAGTGATCCCCGCCCACGAAGTTCACAGTGACCCGAGTGCAGATGAAAGTTACAGCGATCGTTGTCCAAAGCAGTATGAAGGCGCCGGACACGGTGAGCAGTAAAACGATGGACGTCCGCCGATTCTCCGCCTCCGTGTCCTTGCCATCCACTGCCTTCAGGCGACGACGGACTCTGTTGGCCGCTATGATGTTTTTGACCGTCAGTCCGTTGAACAATAGGATTATTAGGAAGGGTAGCAAGGGGTTAGAGATGGTACACATCCACGTAAAAACCAACCACCAATTGGACATGAAGTAGGCGCGTTTGGGTCGGCACCCCCATTTCACACTATCCACGGTGAAGTGTGGCTGGTACATGAAGTTAAAGGGGATGTACTTCAAGCAGCTCAGCGCGCACAAGGACACAATGACCGTGACGGCCGTCCGATCCGTACAATAGGTGAGTCTCAGCTTCGGGCAGCAAATGCTGACAAAACGGTCAAAGGTGAAGGACATGGTTAACCAGACGGAATAGTCCAGAGTAACGACCCGCATGTATATATTGGAAGGACAAATTGCGCTGAGGGAGAGGAAGGAGTTGGGGGTATAGTACATGTAGATTCTCCGAATTAACACGTTAACGATGAGAACGAGGAGGTTGGAGATTGCCATCGCCACCATGTACCGGGTGATTCCTTTCGACAGCCCGCACTTACCCCGGTACATGATCGCAGCCGTCAGCACGTTCGCTGGGGAAGAGCAAAGTACAGTGAAATTAATATTTAAATGGAACCACTGATGTAATGGAACTAAAGTTACGATTGAATGTTGCGCAGCGCGACAGCCCCCAGCGAAGCGAATCACAAGAACCACCTAGTGTTAGTAAGACGAGGCTCTTTCAATCCTCCATTCTTCAGAAACTCGTCATATTAATTATCACAACATCATGTGCTCTTTAAACTCTAGTTTGCGTTTTCATTCCTCCTTTAAAAACACCGCATTAAACCCCGTGATGTCCACGCTTTGGACATCTGTCCACATATCTCCTATTCCCTCCATTTATGCCCGCTGACGCCGATGCACTGCGTCTGAAGTTGCACTTTCCGTGTTGATCGCACATCAGATTACTGTAAAGTGCCGGAGAGGATGGAACAGGCTGTCAGAGTACTCACGGTTCGTCAGGAGGAAGCATTAAACAATCTCATCACAGCTTACCAGGGATACCAAACGCAGCCAGGATCGGATAGCTAATTTCATGGACGTATATAATTGGGGCCCGTTCCATCTGATTGTCCCAGTGAAGTTCAGGAACACAATGGAGCGATAGCGCAGTTCGGATGTTCTTTAATACTCCCACCAACTCCCCAGTGGGGACGGGAGAATGACGCAACCCCAATATTAGTCACACTCTCTTGAACAAACACGTTTCGTTCCGTGTGTGTGTGTGTGCGCGTGCGTGTGGGTGTATATATATGTGTGTGTGTGTGTGTGTGTGTGTGTGTGTGTGTGTGTGTGTGAGCGAGTGTGCGTGTGTGTGCGTGTGTGAGTGCGTGTAGATTCGTGTATATGTATGATTGTGCGGTGTTGTGTGCGCGCGTGCGTGAGTATTTGTGAGTGTGTGGGCATATGTTTGTGTGTGCGTGTCTGTAGATTCGTACATGTGTATGGTTGTGCGTTCATCAATTCCTGCATTGGTAAGTAATAGAAGTAAATTAGGCAATTCAGCACAAGGAGTCTATTCCGCCATTCAGTCACGACTCACCTATCTTTTCGTCACAATCTCATTATCCAGCTTTCTCCCCATAACGTTTCCACCCTTGTTAATCAAACATCTGTCATTCTCCGCCTTACAAATACCCGATGACTTGACCTCCACAGCCGTCTGTTGGGGTTATATTTTTAGGCCATCCAATTATATGCAGGCAGATCGTGAAAAGATGTAGAACAAAAGTATTATTGTAATTAGTGATTTCCACTTTTCCGATTTTGACTGGAACTCACTTGAAGAGTGAGTTTCGGATAGAACTGAAATGGTTAGATGCCTCTGGGAAGTTTCTTGAAACAATGCGTGTAGTCAAACTCGGGATGGGGCAGCACTAAAACATATTGGGAATGCTTCCGATCAGGTGATCATATTTGAAAGGTTTCGCATTTTGAGGACAATGATCATAGTTCAATAAGTTCTAGAGATATTGTACGCTTCATCAATAAAAGGAAGCGTATGCAAAGTTAAGAAACTGGTATCAGGTGAATATAATGAAGGGGGAAGGAAACGGAAACAAACAACGGGGGCGCGAAAAGAGGCCATGAAAGGTTCTTGGCAATTGGGAGTAAGGGGAAGCCCACGGCATTTTATGCATATATTATAAGCAAAAAAATGGGAGCATTCATTGTTCATAATATAGGGTTGTAGGCTTTTCTCTTTACTATTTCTCACTGGAGCTCTTCTGTGTACAGGCCCTGATGTAAATGCCGTGTATTTCCATTGCTTTATATTTGCATCTGGTAAATTCAGACCCGTGAGTTCAGGCACAGGCTGTGAGGCGGGGGCAAGATATTGTACTGTAGGAGAGCACCAGGCTTCAATTCGGGCTCATCGTTGAGGTAACTGTCTCTGAAGGCTGGAAGCGTGCAATGAAGTGGACAAAGCTACACGCAGTCCACGCAGTCAGCTACACGCAGTAAGGGCAAATGTCGACACAAAGAACTGCAGACGCTGGATATTTGAGCTAAACGCCAAATGTTTCATTAATACATCGGTTAGGAAGAATCTGCGAAGGATATGGGTAGGCGAAGTTTCTCGTCCCTTTTCCGTCAGGCTCAGCATATTATCCGCCAATCCACCCAGTTCCTATTGAAGAAAAACCTCGCAGGTCGGTAAAGTGAAATATTTTGTGGATCTTCCGCTCATCGATCCACCTGCCTTAAACCTCAATGATCCGCGGATATGAACACCAAAAACGCTCTCAATGTCCACCACATGTTCGCTCCATCTTGTCTCGCTGCGGGTGTAGTTCTGATCTCCCAACCTACCCATTGGGATGCCTGCAATTTGTTAAATCTTCACTTTCTCTCCAGATGTAACATCCTTGACCCCTGGTTGTCTTTCCCTTTGCACTAACTATTGCATTTGTCTATGGTTTGGTTGCTCTCATGAATGGTATGACTTAACTGCAGAGCCCGCGAACGAAGTATCTGGTGACAATAATAAACCCACGCCGATACCACTCTCTCTGCCAGGACTGTGTGCTGTACTGCAACATGACTATTGTTGTCGAGTAATCTCTGCAATGAAGGTCAATGCGCCAACAACAGGGAAACTCGTCAAAAATGCCCCTCTGACTGGAAGTGTCAAAGACTAGAGGACACAGCTTCAATGTGTGCGAGTGGTAAATGTAGGCGTGCGGGGACAGTTACACAGCGCACGTTGAGTCGCTGGAACGCTGTCAAAAGTGGTGGGAGAGCCCAAGATGATAATGACATTTAAAAGGCATCTGGATAAGCACATGTATGTGCTGGGAATGGAGTAGAATGGATTGTTTATATACAAAATAGATTGGTTTATCTTGACATGGTTGACAGATATTTTTGTCCGAAACGATGTTACTGTCGCGTAGTGCTCTATGTTCTATATTTAGCAGTTTTAAAACACTGAAACCGAACCACTAACAGTTCTTCTGACATTGCAGTCCATTTGCAATTGCCCACCCGCCGGTCATAAAAGCAATTATCGTAGAATTTGCTACTCGGCCGTTCAAACCTATCCTGTCATTGAATTTGCTCATTCCTGATCTACTCTGGCCATGTGTCTCATTATATACCAGTTCCCAATTGCTCTCAATGCCTTGATCGTTACCAGGCTTCGCCTTAAATACCACTGACGGGCGATGCCCCCTCTTCCCGCGCCTGTAACTGAACAGGATAAAGGGAGCATCGAGTATTTCCCGTTTACGATACGATACGATACGAAGGAACTTTGTTCATCCCCGGGCGGAACTTGGTCTGCCAACAGTTGTAACACACAACACGAAAAACGTGAAATGAAAATTTAATTAAAACTGAAAAATAAGAAAAAGTCAAGCGATTTTTGGCTGGCTGTCGTATGAACAGCGCCTTCATCGGAACGACCGAACAAATAAACAAACAAATAAACAAACAAACAAACAAACAAACGCAGGCTTATCTCCTGGGAAGAAGTTTCTAAAACTAGAGTCCCGTCTCTTCCCCACGCCGGGTTCCCCTTTGTTCTCCCACCGTCCCTCACGGCGGTACCCCCAACGCCGGATCCTTCAATGTTCTTCACGGCGGTCCTCCCACGCCGAGTCCTCCACGTACAAACCTCCTACAGACAGCACCTGTAGTCGGGATCGAACACGGGACTCCTGCCCTGCAGCGCTATAAGGCTCAACTCTACCGCTGCACCACCAGTTGAACTGGCCTTTTCAGTGTATCTCATGTGATTGGTGGGAATCCTTTGAAAGACAGGTAATTAGAGTTCAGAACCAAGTTAGAATGAGGACACGATGGCAAAATTGTAAACCTTGAATGACAAGAAGTATTGTAAGCCTTCATCAAAACAGAAGCATTTGCAAAGTTAGGAAACGGAAAGCAGCCGAATATAAAGGAAGCAGAAAAGAATTTAAACAAGAAGGCCACGAACGTTTCCTGGCAAGTACAGTAAAGGAGTTCCAATGCATTTTATGCATATATTATCAGCAAGAGGAAGTTAATTGCTAAATTGATAGGTTATAAAGTGAGTGGAAGAGAGTTTAAATTAGATTTTCGAGGACAGTTCTTCTTTACACAGAGTGGCAGGTGCCTTAATGCGCGCCCTGGGGAGGTGGTAGACGTAGATACGATGGCAACATTTAGGAGGAATATAGCGGCACATGAACAGGCAGACAATGGAGGTGAACACATCTATGCACGCAGTTGAGATCAGATTTGTTGGCATCATGATCGGCGCAGACATGCTGCGCGGTAGTTGTTCCTGTCCTGTCCTGATCTTTAATTTAGATTGACGCAGCGTCAACAAATCGAAAGGCTTCAGAGGAGCTTCTGTTCTGTGTCATGAATGTAAACCAGGCCTAAGATGTTCAGTCAGATGTGGAGAAAAACATGCACAGATTTGGAATTGCACGCCCATGGCCACGAATGGAAAATGAGGCTGGAGAAACGAACTGCAGTTTGCAAGGGGGAAGGACGGAGATGGTGCTTCAAGGATGAAATGCCTCTATGGTCGGTAATCCAGATAAAATGGATCTGCGAAGATTAAGTTGGCGTTTAATGGCCAATAAGCGCACCATTTCGAGTAGCCTTTTAAAGTATTTTGACGACCCCAGTGTGTTGACCTGGATCATATGTTGGTGGTACAGGCTATTCGGAGGTTTGATGAAATGGGAGCCTGTCCCGCTGTTGAAGTCACAGATGTACCAAAGAGCACACGGCGAGCAGTCAGGTCAACAACGTGTGACTCAATCAATGCAAGCAAATTCCAACACGTTATCTAGCAGAATTAACGTCGAAACGATTCAATGGGTTAAAGTAAGAATATATCCGTTAGCTGCCCGCCAATGGTGAACTTGGCACCTACGTTCCCTCTTGAGAGAAAGAGGAGAGCATGGTCTTCGGGCATGATAACAGGGAGAGAAGTGTCGGAGAGCGTCGACGAGCGCGATAGGCTCGAGGGGGAAGGAGAGGGAGTGGGGTTAGGGGTTCAAAAGAGGACGTGAGCCCCTGGCGGCTCCCACTCTGATCGAATTGCCGATAGTGTTCAACACCTCATTTAAGATGATTTGCTCAAGAAGTTGTTGGTAGACGGAATCTTTGATTCCAATCTGTGCATCCTGATGTCAGCCTGCATTGTGCTGAGGCGGGTTACTGAGAACTGACCTTTAGACTCCTGTAGTCAAAACGATCCATGCTCGGGGTCTCCAGTCTCGGTGCCGGAACAACACACATCTCCAGGGCTAGACGGACAATGGCAGGAAGGCGGTGAACATCTCCCAAGGCATTGCGCCTGGAAAGGGTTCACACATTCGATCTCGTCCTCCTCTCCAAATGTTTCTGGGAATCGTCAGCATAGCTCCCTTGAAGACCGTAGCTGTGACGCGCCATCACCTCCTCTGACTTCGTATCAACTACTCAACCAGCGGCAGAAAATAAAAGCAACCAAAACTCAGCAGAACGTCATTCACTGAAGCCACATTGGTAACCAGGTCGTGCTGGCGAGATATTTCAGCGACAGCGAGATGATAAGGGCTAACCTTGACGGAAATACATCGGTCTCCAAAAACCGGTTTCATGTTATGCTGCCTGCAGACCTCGTGTTAAACATGTGGAGATGCAACTGAAATAAGCAAATGCACCGTAGACCATTAACTCACACAGGCATCTCCCTGAGAGACGCTGCCACGCAGATTGATCTCCTTCACGCACTCCATGCATCTGTCCCACATGTCCCAGCCTGTATATTCTCACCGCTGTAAAGGATCTGCCCGATATTTCAGAGGGTATAAATTAGCCAAAACTCTCCTCCTGCACCCGTCGCTCCATTGAGATAATATTTCGTTTAGTCATTCCCATCCGTCAGTGTAAAACTGTGGAAGGGGCAGGGGATGAAATAGATGCCAGTTTGCAGAGATTCGGGGTGGACAGGTGGGAATGGGAAGGAGAATAGTGGCTGGGTGTTACCTGAAATGGGGAAATATATCACTGATACCATAGGGTTGTCGGCTCTCCTCTTCATTGTTTCTCTCCGAAGCACCTTTGTTTACAGACCCTGATGTAGATGCTGTGCATTTCCATGGCTTTCCATTTACATCCGGCAAATTCAGACTCGCGGACCAAGCGTCAGCCTGAAAGGAGGTGACAGGGCGTTGTGTTGAGCAGGAGAGAATCAGGCTCCAATTTCACCGGCGCTGAAACGTTTGTTCCTGCAGGCTGGAAGAGAACAACAACGTGCACAGAGCTAGACGCAGCCCGAAGAAGGTCAATGGGAGGTACAAGGAAACTTGTACTTACTAGGCACAAGGCGTTTGGAACGGATAAAAACATAAGAAAAAAATAGGTGCAGGAGGAGGCCATTCGGCCCTTCGAGCCTGCACTGCCATTCAATATGATTATGGGTGATCATCTAAAATCAGTACCCCGTTCCTCGTTTCCCCCCCATACTCCTTGATTCCTTTAGCCCCAAGAGCTAAATCTAACTCTCCCGTGACAACATCCAGGGCATTGGCCTCCACTACCTATTGCGGCGGAGAATTCCACAGATTCAGAACTCTCTGGGTGAAAACGTTTTATTGGCAGATATTGGCAGATTCTTGATTAGTAATGGTGTCTGGGGCTACGGAGCGATGGCAAGAGAATGGGGTTGAGAAGGAAAGATAGCTCAACCATGATTGAATGGCGGAGTAGACGATGGACCGAATGGCCTAATTCTGTTCCTACAACCTATGAACATAAACTGCTGATGCTGCAATCTTGAGCGAAACATGAAACATTTTATCTGTGGAAGATATGGGTAAGCACAGTTTAAGGGCCAAACTCGAGGTCTGAAGAAGGGACCTGGACCGGATCCTAGCCTAACATTTTCCTGCACAGATACTGCCTGACCCACTCATTTACCCCAGCATTTTGTGTGGTGAACCAAGGCAGACGCGAGTATGGTGACCAGAGTGGAGGAAATGGTTAATTGCTTATTTCAGGGTGGTGGGGTGGAATCTCGAGTGGATCGATATGTGGGTGATGGGCAGACGAATTCAATCTGTGTGTTTCTGTGTGTGTGTGTGTGTGGGAAGCGGTGGTTAAATTAATAACAATGGATTGTGGAACCTATGGATAACTTCTCGATGGGCTGCCCAATACATAGTTATTTATTCTGATCCGTAGATGCGATCAACTGCTGAATATTTACCGATATTTATCCTGTTTTATTTCCTTTCAGATTTCCAAGAAACTAGTGCCTTTTCAGGTCAATGTTTGTATGAAATAGGCATCGGTTACAAAATAAGAGACCTAAGGAAAAAAATCTAACTACGTGATTTGGAACGTGATTACAGCTTGGACTGTGCGGTGATATGAAAGGGCGACATGGAATTATCCAGTAACTACAACGACTGGCCTTCATAGTCCACAGCGCCATGTTCAATATTGCACATTCATTTTAGAACAAGAAAATGACATGAGAAAATAACTGTGATGCGCGTCAATTTCTCTTCCGCAGATAAAGAAAAACGAGAGAGTATGGGTTATATTTAGGATTCGCCAGTGTTAAAATTCATAACATTTATCGTATCTGAGTGAAGCGAATCCCGGCTCAGGAAAATACTACAACATTGCACGTTGGATCAAGTGACCGGTCGATAATACCAGTGGCCGGCCTTCTGTACGATGTTACATTGAGTATTCCTGCACCAAGGAATGGGGAACGGCTTCATTTGTCTGGAAATGTTTGTTAAAGTGTTCGTGACTAATGTAATTGCGCCGTCACTCCCAGTAGCCACTGGAGGATTGGAGCGGGTATTAATGAGGGGAGGAGCCGCGCTCTTTGATCCACTGTGTCCCGGGTTTGCTGCCGACACTGCGACTCTTCCAGAATGCGCCGGGCTCCTATTATGTACGTGAAGGAGATCGCCTATCCGATTATGGCGGCGTTTGGAATCCCTGGTAAGCCCGATCATATTAGTTTTCGGTCTATTATCTTCACGTGTACCGAGGTTATATTTTGCATGCTATCCAATCAGATCACATAACAATGTGCACAAATACACTCAAGTCAAACGCGTACAATCGGTAGCGAAAAGAGCTTTAAGAAAGTAAGGCGATTTCATCTGACAATGGTAGAACCCTCTCTGCGAAGTGCACTCTCGGACACCGTGTTACAGTCATGTTGTTCCATGTGTAGGAAGGAACTGCAGATGCTGATAGATAGATACCGAAGATAGATACAGAATGCTGGAGAAACTCAGCGGGACAGGCAGCATCTCTGGTGCGAAGTATTAGGTGACGTTTCGGGTCGAGACGCTATTTCAGATTCTGAATCATCTTCTGAAAAGGGTCTCGACTCGAAACGTCACCAATTCCTTCTCTCCAGAGATGCTCCCTGTGCCGCTGAGTTACTCCAGCATTCTGTGACTATCTTCAGTGCATGCATATGAGTGAGATGAGACTTAAGACTCATCAGATAAAGAACTATTACGTTCACAAGTTGGCAGAGCATGAAGGAGTAAACTGAAGAAAGAAAAGTTGATTAGAATCCTTTTCCATTTTTGCGCCATCAGCGAGTTACTCCAGCATATTGTATCTATCTTATGTTGTTCAATGCGTTGCTGCTCGTCTCAAATCTGACTAGAGTTCCGGATATGGATAATATAGATAGATGGAATTGCAGGCACGAAATCAGGTCCTTCTGTGATAAGATGGCGGCCAGGAGAGTATGATAGACACAGGTTGCGGTACTGCTGGTCAAGTGAAATTGAAGGAAGCTTAATGGAAACCAATCTGTTTGCAGGAAGCGTCAGGAGAAGGTGCTGATTCAGCGCGTTCCATTCTCATTCTCTTCACATAAATCATTCCCATTAACGACCCGTCGCACCTTTCTCTGTTCCGACACGGCCGCCTTTGGGGTCATTCACTCTTTCTCAGTCTCCGGCCTGTGTACATCAACGTGGTGCCGCCGCCACTAATCTTACTGGCAGACCAGCTGAGTATTCCCACTAACTGTTTTAATATCTGCTGTCCGATCCGTGTAGGGTTTTACCTGATTTCCATTTGGAGCTGTCATTTGCGCGGGAGTTAATAACAAACAGGCCCAGGAGCGGTTGGTGCAGCGTGTGGGCGGGGCCCAGGAGCGGTTGGTGCAGCGTGTGGGCGGGGCCCAGGAGCGGTTGGTGCAGCGTGTGGGCGGGGCCCAGGGGCGGTTGGAGCAGCGTGTGGGCGGGGCCCAGGGGCGGTTGGAGCAGCGTGTGGGCGGGGCCCAGGGGCGGTTGGAGCAGCGTGTGGGCGGGGCCCAGGGAGCGGTTGGTGCGGCGTGTGGGCGGGGCCCAGGGGTGGTTGGTGCAGCGTGTGGGCGGGGCCCAGGAGCGGTTGGTGCAGCGTGTGGGCGGGGCCCAGGGGCGGTTGGAGCGGCGTGTGGGCGGGGCCCAGGGGCGGTTGGTGCAGCGTGTGGGCGGGGCCCAGGAGCGGTTGGAGCAGCGTGTGGGCGGGGCACAGGAGCGGTTGGAGCGGCGTGTGGGCGGGGCCCAGGAGCGGTTGGAGCGGCGTGTGGGCGGGGCCCAGGAGCGGTTGGTGCAGCGTGTGGGCGGGGCACAGGAGCGGTTGGAGCGGCGTGTGGGCGGGGCCCAGGAGCGGTTGGAGCAGCGTGTGGGCGGGGCCCAGGAGCGGTTGGAGCGGCGTCGGTTTAAAAACGTTCCATCTCACTTCAAAAGAAGTGGTCTGGAGGAAGCCACTGATTGGCCGTAACCACAGGGTTGTATTTCTGCTTCGTACTTTGTAGTTAATGGTTCAGTGAGTTAAGGGTTCAGTGAGTTAAGGGTTCAGTGAGTTAAGGGTTCAGTGAGTTAATGGTTCAGTGAGTTAATGGTTCAGTGAGTTAAGGGTTCGGTGAGTTAAGGGTTCAGTGAGTTAATGGTTCAGTGAGTTAAGGGTTCAGTGAGTTAAGGGTTCAGTGAGTTAAGGGTTCAGTGAGTTAAGGGTTCAGTGAGTTAAGGGTTCAGTGAGTTAAGGGTTCAGTGAGTTAAGGGTTCAGTGAGTTAAGGGTTCAGTGAGTTAAGGGTTCAGTGAGTTAATGGTTCAGTGAGTTAAGGGTTCGGTGAGTTAAGGGTTCGGTGAGTTAAGGGTTCAGTGAGTTAAGTGTTCGGTGAGTTAAGGGTTCCGTGAGTTAAGTGTTCGGTGAGTTAAGGGTTCGGTGAGTTAATGGTTCAGTGAGTTAAGGGTTCGGTGAGTTAAGGGTTCGGTGAGTTAAGGGTTCAGTGAGTTAAGGGTTCGGTGAGTTAAGGGTTCAGTGAGTTAAGGGTTCAGTGAGTTAAGGGTTCAGTGAGTTAAGGGTTCGGTGAGTTAATGGTTCAGTGAGTTAAGGGTTCGGTGAGTTAAGGGTTCAGTGAGTTAAGGGTTCAGTGAGTTAAGGGTTGGGTGGGTTAAGGGTTCGGTGAGTTAAGGGTTCGGTGAGTTAAGGGTTCAGTGAGTTAAGGGTTCAGTGAGTTAAGGGTTCAGTGAGTTAAGGGTTCGGTGAGTTAAGGGTTCAGTGAGTTAATGGTTCAGTGAGTTAATGGTTCAGTGAGTTAAGGGTTCAGTGAGTTAAGGGTTCGGTGAGTTAAGGGTTCAGTGAGTTAAGGGTTGGGTGGGTTAAGGGTTCGGTGAGTTAAGGGTTCGGTGAGTTAAGGGTTCAGTGAGTTAAGGGTTCAGTGAGTTAAGGGTTCAGTGAGTTAAGGGTTCGGTGAGTTAAGGGTTCAGTGAGTTAATGGTTCAGTGAGTTAAGGGTTCAGTGAGTTAAGGGTTCGGTGAGTTAAGGGTTCGGTGAGTTAATGGTTCAGTGAGTTAATGGTTCAGTGAGTTAAGGGTTCGGTGAGTTAAGGGTTCAGTGAGTTAAGGGTTCAGTGAGTTAAGGGTTGGGTGGGTTAAGGGTTCGGTGAGTTAAGGGTTCGGTGAGTTAAGGGTTCAGTGAGTTAAGGGTTCAGTGAGTTAAGGGTTCAGTGAGTTAAGGGTTCGGTGAGTTAAGGGTTCAGTGAGTTAATGGTTCAGTGAGTTAATGGTTCAGTGAGTTAAGGGTTCAGTGAGTTAAGGGTTCGGTGAGTTAAGGGTTCAGTGAGTTAAGGGTTCGGTGAGTTAAGGGTTCGTTGAGTTAAGGGTTCGGTGAGTTAAGGGTTCGGTGAGTTAAGGGTTCGGTGAGTTAAGGGTTCGGTGAGTTAAGGGTTCCGTGAGTTAAGTGTTCGGTGAGTTAAGGGTTCGGTGAGTTAAGGGTTCAGTGAGTTAAGGGTTCGGTGAGTTAATGGTTCAGTGAGTTAATGGTTCAGTGAGTTAAGGGTTCGGTGAGTTAAGGGTTCAGTGAGTTAAGGGTTCAGTGAGTTAAGGGTTCAGTGAGTTAAGGGTTCAGTGGGTTAAGGGTTCAGTGAGTTAAGGGTTCAGTGGGTTAAGGGTTCAGTGAGTTAAGGGTTCAGTGAGTTAAGGGTTCGGTGAGTTAAGGGTTCGGTGAGTTAAGGGTTCAGTGAGTTAAGGGTTCGGTGAGTTAAGGGTTCGTTGAGTTAAGGGTTCGGTGAGTTAAGGGTTCGGTGAGTTAAGGGTTCGGTGAGTTAAGGGTTCGGTGAGTTAAGGGTTCCGTGAGTTAAGTGTTCGGTGAGTTAAGGGTTCGGTGAGTTAAGGGTTCAGTGAGTTAAGGGTTCAGTGAGTTAAGGGTTCAGTGAGTTAAGGGTTCAGTGAGTTAAGGGTTCAGTGAGTTAATGGTTCAGTGAGTTAAGGGTTCGGTGAGTTAAGGGTTCAGTGAGTTAAGGGTTCAGTGAGTTAAGGGTTGGGTGGGTTAAGGGTTCGGTGAGTTAAGGGTTCGGTGAGTTAAGGGTTCAGTGAGTTAAGGGTTCAGTGAGTTAAGGGTTCAGTGAGTTAAGGGTTCGGTGAGTTAAGGGTTCAGTGAGTTAATGGTTCAGTGAGTTAATGGTTCAGTGAGTTAAGGGTTCAGTGAGTTAAGGGTTCGGTGAGTTAAGGGTTCAGTGAGTTAAGGGTTGGGTGGGTTAAGGGTTCGGTGAGTTAAGGGTTCGGTGAGTTAAGGGTTCAGTGAGTTAAGGGTTCAGTGAGTTAAGGGTTCAGTGAGTTAAGGGTTCGGTGAGTTAAGGGTTCAGTGAGTTAATGGTTCAGTGAGTTAAGGGTTCAGTGAGTTAAGGGTTCGGTGAGTTAAGGGTTCGGTGAGTTAATGGTTCAGTGAGTTAATGGTTCAGTGAGTTAAGGGTTCGGTGAGTTAAGGGTTCAGTGAGTTAAGGGTTCAGTGAGTTAAGGGTTGGGTGGGTTAAGGGTTCGGTGAGTTAAGGGTTCGGTGAGTTAAGGGTTCAGTGAGTTAAGGGTTCAGTGAGTTAAGGGTTCAGTGAGTTAAGGGTTCGGTGAGTTAAGGGTTCAGTGAGTTAATGGTTCAGTGAGTTAATGGTTCAGTGAGTTAAGGGTTCAGTGAGTTAAGGGTTCGGTGAGTTAAGGGTTCAGTGAGTTAAGGGTTCGGTGAGTTAAGGGTTCGTTGAGTTAAGGGTTCGGTGAGTTAAGGGTTCGGTGAGTTAAGGGTTCGGTGAGTTAAGGGTTCGGTGAGTTAAGGGTTCCGTGAGTTAAGTGTTCGGTGAGTTAAGGGTTCGGTGAGTTAAGGGTTCAGTGAGTTAAGGGTTCGGTGAGTTAATGGTTCAGTGAGTTAATGGTTCAGTGAGTTAAGGGTTCGGTGAGTTAAGGGTTCAGTGAGTTAAGGGTTCAGTGAGTTAAGGGTTGGGTGGGTTAAGGGTTCGGTGAGTTAAGGGTTCGGTGAGTTAAGGGTTCAGTGAGTTAAGGGTTCAGTGAGTTAAGGGTTCAGTGAGTTAAGGGTTCGGTGAGTTAAGGGTTCAGTGAGTTAATGGTTCAGTGAGTTAAGGGTTCGGTGAGTTAAGGGTTCAGTGAGTTAAGGGTTCAGTGAGTTAAGGGTTGGGTGGGTTAAGGGTTCGGTGAGTTAAGGGTTCGGTGAGTTAAGGGTTCAGTGAGTTAAGGGTTCAGTGAGTTAAGGGTTCAGTGAGTTAAGGGTTCGGTGAGTTAAGGGTTCAGTGAGTTAATGGTTCAGTGAGTTAATGGTTCAGTGAGTTAAGGGTTCAGTGAGTTAAGGGTTCGGTGAGTTAAGGGTTCAGTGAGTTAAGGGTTCGGTGAGTTAAGGGTTCGTTGAGTTAATGGTTCGGTGAGTTAAGGGTTCGGTGAGTTAAGGGTTCGGTGAGTTAAGGGTTCGGTGAGTTAAGGGTTCCGTGAGTTAAGTGTTCGGTGAGTTAAGGGTTCGGTGAGTTAAGGGTTCAGTGAGTTAAGGGTTCGGTGATTTAATGGTTCAGTGAGTTAATGGTTCAGTGAGTTAAGGGTTCGGTGAGTTAAGGGTTCAGTGAGTTAAGGGTTCAGTGAGTTAAGGGTTGGGTGGGTTAAGGGTTCGGTGAGTTAAGGGTTCGGTGTGTTAAGGGTTCAGTGAGTTAAGGGTTCAGTGAGTTAAGGGTTCAGTGAGTTAAGGGTTCGGTGAGTTAAGGGTTCAGTGAGTTAATGGTTCAGTGAGTTAATGGTTCAGTGAGTTAAGGGTTCAGTGAGTTAAGGGTTCGGTGAGTTAAGGGTTCGGTGAGTTAATGGTTCGGTGAGTTAAGGGTTCAGTGAGTTAAGGGTTCGGTGAGTTAAGGGTTCGTTGAGTTAAGGGTTCGGTGAGTTAAGGGTTCGGTGAGTTAAGGGTTCGGTGAGTTAAGGGTTCGGTGAGTTAAGGGTTCGGTGAGTTAAGGGTTCAGTGAGTTAAGGGTTCGGTGAGTTAATGGTTCAGTGAGTTAAGGGTTCAGTGAGTTAAGGGTTCGGTGAGTTAAGGGTTCGGTGAGTTAAGGGTTCGGTGAGTTAAGGGTTCGGTGAGTTAAGGGTTCCGTGAGTTAAGGGTTCGGTGAGTTAAGGGTTCGGTGAGTTAAGGGTACAGTGCTTTTTAGTAAAGGTACAGTTTAAAGGATTAAGAGGGATTTGATTTAATTTGGGGGTAAGACATGTCAGGTGAGATCGGCCCCGTGGAATGCTCATCCTGCAACATGTGGGAGATCAGGGATATTGTCGGTGTCCCAGATGACTACGTGTGCAGGAAGTGTGTCCAGCTGCAGCTCCTGACAAACCGCATTGAACGGTTGGAGCTGCGGTTGGATCATACTGGAGCATCCACGATGCTGAGAAGGTCGTGAATAGCACGTACAGTGAGTTGGCTACACCGCATGTAAAAGATAAGCGGACAGAAAGGGAACGGGTGGCCACTAGCCAGCGTAGCAGTAGGCAGGTAGTGCAGGAGTCCCCTGCGGTCATCTCCCTCCTAAACAGATATGCCATTTTGGATACTGTTGGGGGAGATGGCTCATCAGGGGAAGGCAGCAGCAGCCAAGTTCATGGCACCATGGGTGGCTCTGCGGCAAAAGAGGGAGGAAAAAGAGTGGAAGGGCTATAGTAATCGGGGATTCAATTGTAATGGGAATAGACAGGCGTTTTTGCGGCCGCAAACGGGACTCCAGGATGGTATGTTGCCTCCCTGGTGCAAGGGTCATGGATGTCTCTGAGCGGCTGCAGAACATTCTGGAGGGGGAGGGTGAACAGCCAGTTGTCGTGGTGCACATTGGCACCAACGATATAGGTAAAAAAACGGGATGAGGTCCTACAAGGTAAATTTAGGGAGCTAGGAGATAAACTTAAAAGTAGGACCTCAAAGGTAATAATCTCTGGATTACTACCAGTGCCACGTGCTAGTCAGAGTAGAAATAAGAGGATATTTCAGATGAATACGTGGCTTCAAAAATGGTGCAAGGGGGAGGGATTCAAATTTCTAGGACATTGGAACCAGTTCTGGGAGAGGTGGGACCAGTACAAACAGGACGGTCTGCACCTGAGCTGGAATGGAACCAATGTCCTTGGGGGAGTGTTTGCTCGTGCTGTCGGGGAGGATTTAAAATAATGTGGCAGGGGGATGGGAGCATGAGCAGAGAGACAGAGGGGTGTAAAATGAGGGTAGAAGCAATAGTAAAAGTGGCAGGCAGGCAAATCCAGGGCAAAAATCAAAAAGGGCCACTTTTCAACATAATTCTATAAGGGGTAAGTGTGTTGTAAAGCAAGCCTGGAGGCTTTGTGTCTCAATGCAAGGAGTATTTGGAATAAGGTGGATGAGTTGAATGTGAAGATAGTTATTAATCAATATGATATTGTTGGGATTACGGAGACATGGCTCCAGGGTGACCAAGGCTGGGAGCTGAACATCCAGGGATATTCAATATTCAGGATGGATAGACAGAAAGGAAAAGGAGGTGGGGTAGCGTTGCTGGTTAGAGAGGAGATTAACGCAATAGAATGGAAGGACATTAGCTTGGAGGATGTGGAATCGATATGGGTCGAGCTGAGAAACACTAAGGGGCAGAAAACGCTAGTGGGAGTTGTGTACAGGCCACCTAACAGTAGTAGTAGAGTTGGGGATGGCATCAAACAGGAAATTATAAATGCGTGCAACAAAGGTAAAACAGTTATAATGGGTGACTTCAACCTACATATAGATTGGGTGAATCAAATTGGCAGAGGTGCTGAGGAAGAGGATTTCTTGGAATGTATACAGGATAGTTTTCTAAGCCAACATGTACAGGAACCAACGAGAGAGCAGGCTATTCTAGACTGGATATTAAGTAATGAGGAAGGATTAGTTAGCAGTCTTGATGTGTGTGGCCCCTTGGGCAAGAGTAACCATAATATGGTTGAGTTCATTAGGATGGAGAGTGACTTAATTAATTCAGAAACAACGGTTCTGAACTTAAGGAAAGGTAACTTTGAGGGCATGAGACGTGAATTGGCCAAGATAGACTGGCAATTGATTCTTAAAGGGTTGACGGTAGATATGCAATGGAAGGCATTTAAAGACCGCATGGATGAACTACAACAATTGTTCATCCCAGTTTGGCAAAAGAATAAATCAGGGAAGGTAGTGCATCCGTGGCTAACAAGAGAGATTAGGGATAGTATCAAAACAAAAGATGAAGCGTACAAATTAGCAAGAAAAAGCAGCCTACCAGAGGACTGGGAGAAATTCAGAGTCGAGCAGAGGAGGACAAAGGGCTTAATTAGGAAAGGGAAAATAGATTATGAAAGAAAACTGGCAGGGAACATAAAAACTGACTGCAAAAGCTTTTATAGATATGTGAAGAGAAAAGATTAGTTAAAACAAATGTAGGTCCCTTGCAGTCAGAAACAGGTGAATTATCATGGGGAACAAGGACATGGCACACCAATTGAATAACTACTTTGGTTCTGTCTTCACTAAGGAAGACATAAATAATCTGCTGGAAATAGCAGGGGACCGGGGGTCAAATGAGATGGAGGAACTGAGTGAAATCCAGGTTAGTCGGGAAGTGGTGTTAGGTAAATTGAATGGATTAAAGGCCGATAAATCCCCAGGGCCAGATAGGCTGCATCCCAGAGTGCTTAAGGAGGTAGCCCCAGAAATAGTGGATGCATTGGTGATAATTTTTCAAAACTCTTTGGATTCTGGAGTAGTTCCTGAGGATTGGAGGGTAGCTAATGTAACCCCACTTTTCAAAAAGGGAGGGAGAGAAAATGGGGAATTACAGACCAGTTAGTCTAACATCGGTAGTGGGGAAAATGCTAGTCAGTTATTAAAAATGGGATAGCAGCACATTTGTAAAGTGTTAAAATCATTGGACAAAGTCAGCATGGATTTATGAAAGGTAAATCATGTCTGAAGAATCTTATAGAATTTTTCGAGGATGTAACTAGTAGAGTGGATAAGGGAGAAAGAATGGATGTGTTATATCTGGACTTCCAGAAGGCTTTCGACAAGGTCCCACATAAGAGATTAGTATGCAAACTTAAAGCACACGGTATTGTGGGTTCAGTATTGATGTGGATAGAGAACTGGCTGGCAGACAGGAAGCAAAGTGTAGGAATAAACGGGTCCTTTTCAGAATGGCAGGCAGTGACTAGTGGGGTACCGCAAGGCTCAGTGCTGGGACCCCAGCTATTTACAATATATATTAATGATTTGGACGAGGGAATTGAATGCAACATCTCCAAGTTTGCGGATGACACGAAGCTGGGTGGCAGTGTTAGCTGTGAGGAGGATGCTAGGAGGCTGCAGCGTGACTTGGATAGGTTAGGTGAGTGGGCAAAGGCATGGCAGATGCAGTATAATGAGGATAAATGTGAGGTTATCCACTGGCAAGAACAGGAAAGCAGACTATTATCTGAATGGTAGCCGATTAGGAGAAGGGGAGATGCAACGAGACGTGGGTGTCGTGGCACACCAGTCATTGAAAGTAGATCACCATACTCCTGCCCTCACTCCTGTAGATGCAGAATGGTCAGTACACATAGAGGCCTCCTCCTTATGCACCAACACCCACACGTCAATAAGGTTCCGGCACGCCATTATGTTGAGCTTGTTTACCACCACCTTCCGTCTCCAACATTCTTTGTGCGTTTGGTGTCCACCTACCGGCCTTTTACACGGTTGATGTTTGATTTAATCTCCAACTGCCGGTAAGAAATCAAGCGCCTTGAGGTATCTACTCCGCTCATTGGATTGCTAATGGAATTCCTCTGTTCGCCGCAGCTGCTCCCAAGATCAACTTTTCCACTCCAGTACTATAAGATGTCCTTACACTTTAGTTAACGCGGTTTCCCCCTGGTGTCCCCTATCTTTGCCCGTTCCTAACCCGATTATCCTGTTTGCCGTAGTTCTTCTCTCGCTATCACCCCCCCCCTTCACAATCCCCCTCCCTTACCCCCTCCCCTACGGAACAAGAATAGTTCTCGTGGTTCTCACCTTTAATCCCCCCAGCTTCCGCACCAACAACCGACATTTCCGTCCCATTCAACGTGATCCCACTACCAGTGACATCTTTCCATCTCAACCGCATTCCAACTTCCGCAAGTCCTTGGTTCACTCATCAGTTTCCACACAAATCATCTCTTCCCGGCTACTTTTCTCTGCAACCACAGGATATATAACACTTTCCCTCTACCCCCTCCTTGAACTTCGTCCAGGGACCCTTCCAGGTGAGACAGATGCGCATGTTCAGTTCCGTTAACCACAACTACTGCATCTCGTGTTGCCGATGTGGCCTCTTGTACATCCGCGTCCTATTTTGTAAGCCAGCATCTGCAGTTCATTGTCTCTATTCTAGGAATGGACCTTCATTAGTTGACGTAGAATCAGTGTGACTTTGCTGTATATTTCAAACAATAATTCTGGGCTACATAGTTAAGGTATATTAATTTTGGGATAAATGCGGACGCAGGAAATCTGAAAGCCCAATAAAACAAAAGGGAAACTCTGAGAGAGGATCTGATAAATAGTCTGAGACCGGACAGTTTAATCTCCTCTGCCGTTTGTGTCTGACGCATCAGCGTTTCTTTATTTTCTCCCCGTATTTATAAATAATATCCAATTTCTTGAAATACTAATATTGCACCCTATTTTTCAGTAACAGTCTAAAGAAGTGTAGATGTATAAAAATATATTAAAAATAGATATGTCTGAATGGTATGGGTCACGGAAAAACATTGGAACATGTTGGTCTTTTTATAACTGGCGTGTAAGGATGGACAAGTCGTCTCCAGTGTTGCAATTTCCAGAAATCTGCACAAAGACATAAATGATTAGGAACTTCGGGCAGGTCAGTGAGCAACTTGTTTCCACATTCCATCCCTGGGATGGCGGGACTGTCATAATCCCTGGGATGGCGGGACTGTCATAATCCCTGGGATGGCGGGACTGTCATAATCCCTGGGATGGCGGGACTGTCATAATCCCTGAGATGGCGGGACTGTCATAATCCCTGGGAAGGCGGGACTCTCATAATCCCTGGTATGGCGGGACTCTCATAATCATATGATGAAAAAACTAGGCTTGTATTCCAGAACCAGGGACCACAGTCTTAGAATAAAGGGGAGGCAATTTAAAACTCAAATGAGAAGAAACTTTTTTCACCCAGAGAGTTGTGAATTTGTGGAATTCTCTGCCACAGAATGCAGTGGAGGCCAATTTACTGGATGAATTCAAAAGAGTTAGATAGAGCTCTAGGGGCTAGCGGAATCAAGGGATATGGGGAGAAGGTTGGCACGGGTTACTGATTGTGGATGATCAGCCATGATCACAATGAATAGTGGTGCTGGCTCGAAGGACCGAATGGCCTCCTCCTGCACCTATTTTCTATGTTTCTATCATCTCTTTCGTTTGTGAAAAGGCGTCAGTAAGGGTGCGGTAAAGTTCACTTAGGAACCTTGTCTGCTTGTACTGGAACAGCCTGGATATTGCTCCTACTTCTTTCTTCATGCGATTGCTAGATGAAGGGCTGGGATTGCAGCTTCTTAACGCGAGAGATTACAGAACATTGCAGATAATACACAGGCATGTTCCATTGTCAAAGATCTGCATTTAATAGGTACGCATTTCCAACCATCCCGAGGGCCTAAGCCACATTTCTAAATTCTGGATTGACGTCTTTTTAGAAACTGCTGAATGTATTTTTTTCGGACAGTCCCGGTGTTTCATGTTCAAGAGTTGGAAATGGATGATATCTATTAACCTCAATATAGCTCTCTACGGACAGAATGTGCATTTGCATCGATGTGGTTACCATAAAGTTCAGGAATGGCCTCGACCACGTACCACTGTTGCAGTTCAAAATGCTGGATGCCGTGCGATCAGGACTGTGAAAATGAAGGATATTTGATATTGACATATCTATGAAAGCACATGCACTCTTTCAGGAACGCCATCCAGAACATCCAATAAGCTTCTCAGTATTTGCAAAGCTGCGCCCGTCAAATGTTCTTTTGTTTAAGGACACACCCGATGATCAATGCAAATGTTTGCAGCATGAGAATTTCATGCTCCAATTGGCAGGGCTTGGCATCATCTACAACAATGATTTGTGGAAAAGCCTGTTGTGCAATTCTGAGAATATGCATGACAAATGTTGGAGAGGTGAATGTGGTGAGTGTCGGGTAATGTGCATGAAAGAGGGATTCAATAAATCAGATAAAGCAAAGGATGTGAGTAGGATGACATGGGAAATACAAGAACATGGGAGGCTGAAAAAGATCATGAAAGTTGGCTGCTGTGGTGAACTACAAGAGTTGGTGTTATTGAGGATGCCAGAATTTCAAGAACATGTTGTAAAACGAATCAAAGCCATGTCATTTGAGGAAAAAAAGAAAGAAAACAGTCATTCAAATGAACTTTTCCATGTCTTACTCCTGTATCAGCATGAAGTGCAGAGTGCTTTGTGGTCACGTGATTCAGTCAGTTTGTTCACCGCTGCCATCTTCCAGAATGGTAAGTGTGAGTCTCATTTGATTGTGTCAAACACAAATGACAAAGGAAAGGGTTCTGTGTACACATTCATGCGATATCTTGCTACCAAAGCTTCAGCTGATGGTTCCATCATATTTTTTTACAGATGGGCCATCTTCTGAATTCAAGAACAAGTTCATGGCAAAACGTCTCTTGATTGTGGCAAAAGAACACCACGCAACATATGAATGGTAATACTTTGCAACTTCTCATGGGAAGGGGGTAGTTGATGGCATAGGTGGGTGCTGCCACGTCACTTGTTTGGTATAATGTCATGAGCAAGAAAGCTAACGCCCCAGTTGTCCAGAGCTCAAAGGACTTTGCAAATCTGCCCACCACACTGATGCCCAATGTCATGGTTATACATATTTCAGAAGATGAGATAAAAAAGTGCCATTCAAAAAAGACAACCATGGGAAAGTGTAATTCCTGTGCCAGGCAGGTATCATGTTATCCAGGTGTCTCCATCCGGCATTTTGAAGTTCTGGCATGCAAGTGGTGGAGCTGACCCCGACTTATCTAACTAGTATTGTGCCCCCAAACAGAGTATTGGCTGGGTAGTTCGGGGATTGGTTGGTGGTTAGGTATGACCAAAATCTTTTCCAACTACCCTTAAAACTTCTCCAGTGAAATGAAACTGAAGTAAAACTGATGCACGTTTGGGTGTTTATGGAAGTGCCCCCATCTAAAGAACCAGCTAGACACAAAATGCTGGAGTAACTCAGCAGGTCAGGCAGAAGGTGTTTACCTTCGATTCAAACCAGCATCTGCAGTTTTTATCCTACCCATCATGAAGAACCAGACATCTTGTTTTACACACAAGATCAAATTATGAAGAAGATATCAGGGCCTCAGGTGGCAGGATCCAGACGGCAGTTCAAATTTGATGGAATTTAAGAAATATCCATGCAAACTAGTGCATTAATACCTTAGTGGTATACATGTAATATAAAGTTCCTCACTGTTACAGTCTTGCATTTTGTTTAAAGAATAGTGGAGTTCATGTCCTTTAGATTTGTACATGAAACTTTGCTGTCAAAGTAAAGTTTTGTGTTTCACCAAGAAAGTGGTTTGAGAAATATTTTTTGCAGAAGTTTAATGCATGTACTTGTATTTATGTTATTGTTCATCTCCTACAATATGTAAACACTGGATTTGGAGACATTATTAATTATTATAAAAGCAGTCAACCTGCTTAATTAACCTGCCCACTCGACATGTATTTCACAAATGCATCACAATGTTTGTTTAAAAATACATGTGTACATGTGTTTGCATATAAAACGAGCAACAACATACTTTATGTATGCTGAGGTACATATAAGAGAAAATGGTGAATGTATAAAGACAGCATGGGAACTAAAACAAGTTAAATACATTTTCATGAACTCAATGCTGAGTGTTTTAAGCAGTTTATCCAAAGCAAACATTGTAAACTTCATGTCAAACTCGGTATGAAAGTCATACATTTTCTTTCTTGTTATGAATAAACTTTGAGACCATAACAACACCTTTATTCTTTTGTCTTTATTTCCAGGTTCAGAGACTCACTCTTTGCAATATCAGTTAAAATCATAAACAGCAATAACCAAACATAGTTATGCCTGGTATCCACTACCCACATGCTGCCATATCTGTACACATTTCCTCCATGCGCGTCATGTCACACACATGACCACCCAAAATGTCACACAAGTGACCAGACGTCATCACATAAAGTAATGCATTAAAAAATTCTTGTAAGACATTAATCTTATTCATTGCTATTTTCCTACCTGAAGAACTATAATGCTTGTCTGCTAAAGAGATGAACATTCTAGCTTTTTTAAATTCACAGTTTGTAAGATGAAACTGAGTTATGAAAAAAATGCTTCCGTGTGAGGGCACACACGTGACCAGTCATATTGGACCTCTGACCCTAAACAAACATTGTCAGCATAACATATAAACATTCATTTCATAAACTTCAACATATATGTCATATTATGTTTATTTGTACAATACTGGAGAGATTTGGAGGAACAAGATTATTATTCAGGTTTTTGCACCAATACACTGTTTTTAACAAAATCTACCCATCATGTGAAACCTTAGATATAACAGATATAAATTAGATAACTTCAAGAATTTTGATTCAAGGTGGCCTTAGTTTTGTGCAGTATTGCAATGGATTTAGACAGTTTTGATTTGAAAGTTTTATGTGAGGTTTCCAGCAGAGTTTATGATCTATTATCACTCCCAAGAACCTATTTTCATACTCTTTCAATTTCTACATCATTAATCATGAGTATTACCTCCAAATTCACTTTTCGATTTCCAAACACAATAAATCATGTTTTACTTAGATTTAATGACAATTTATTAGTATCAAACCACATTTGTAGTCTGAAGAAGGGTCTCGACCCGAAACGTCACCCATTCCTTCTCTCCCGAGATGCTGCCTGACCTGCTGAGTTACTCCAGCATTTTGTGAATAAACACATTTTTAGGATTTCCAATTGCCCTTCAACTGTGTCCAAATGTTGCTTCATGTTTTTCCCTGAACAAAATAAATTTATGTCATCCGCAAATATAACTAAATGTAACAATTTTGACACCTTACAAATATCATTTATATAGAGTGTTAGGAGTTTTGTGCCCAGCACCGAGCCTTGCGGAGCCCCAAAGGTAATCTTCATAAGTTCTAAATCAAAATTATTTACTTGAACATACTGATATCTGTTTTCAAGGTCGCTTCTTAACCAGAAGTATGTTACTCCTCTAATACCATATCTTTCTAGCCTATTCATCAGTAAACCATGATCTATGGTATCTATAAATACTCCCACTGTATATTTATTATCAATTGCAGTTGAAATATTCTCTACTAGTTCCATTAGCACTAGTGAGGTAGACCTTTTAGCTCGAAATCCATACTGGTGATCACTTAGTATGTTATGTTTATCAATAAAGTTTTCAAGTCTTTGTACAAATAATTTTTCTAATGTTTTTGAGAATTGGGGCAGCAGAGATATCGGCCTGCAATTTGAAAATAAATGTCTATCTCCATTCTTGTAGACAGGAATGACTTGCGCTATTTTCATTTTGTTGGGAAATGTGCCTGTGAGGAAGGAATGATTACATATATGTGCCAACGGTTTTACTATGCATTCAATAATATTTTTGACTGGTGTCATATCAATGGAATTGTAATCAGTAGACTTTTTGTTTCTGTATTTATTAATAATATCAATGACTTCATTTTTGTGTACTCCACTGAGGAACATGGAGTGAGCATTTCTATCAGAGCTCTCATGTTTTAAGACCTTCCTTGCTACTCGGTTCAGTAATTTCATTTGCTAAGGTAGGCCCAACTTTTACAAAGTAGACTTTAAATTCAACAGCAACCTCTTTTATGTTATTTATAGTTATATTAGGATTTTTAACACGATAATCTGCTTTTCCGATACAATGTTTTAATTATGCTGTTAATCACTTTCCAGCAAACTTAACTACCTATGCATTTAGTTTTAATTTCTATTGTGCGAGAATTTATTTGGTCATAATTTAGCCATTTAGCTCATACCTGTGGCCTTAGTTTAATACATTTGAGTAGTGCTTTTATAATATTTATTTAATTCAATGGAATTTTAATTTTGTCATAGTGCTATATGTATTTGTTTCTCTCAGCATAATGAATTAAGTTTTATTTTTCAAGAATAAACATTAAAAAAGCCACAATAGCATAGCTGCAACCATTAGTCCCAAAACTTTAAGGACATGGGTTTAAAAGGTAGCCTGATGATTCACGTTCTTCTGAAACCCCATCGTGTGTAATGTCATCACAGCAGATTTAGAATTATTATACCTAGGGGTCAGAGTCGGAGTCGGATACATAAGAAATCAAGGAGTCCTAGTCGGGTGTTTTGGGCATTGACTCCACAGTGATTCAATCACTGCCCACAAAGTAATGGTGGCAAGGCAAGCAGTGAGAGTGCAACCAGATCCCTAAAGGGGCTTCGCCTTGCCTTCTGGCTGCACTTCACACCCACCATCCTCATCTTTGTACTCCCTGTGCGTAGGGAAGAGGGTAGGACTGAAGATGTCTTGTTTGGCTTGTTTCTGGGCCTGGCCCAGCTGGCCATCTGCGAGTCATGGCGCCAGGCGGAGGAGGGCTCTGCCCGAGCCGGCTGCCTGCCCCTTTTCCGGGGTTACGTCCACACCCGGGTGGTTTTAGAAAGGGACTACGTGCTGTACACGGGCATCCTGGGAGGTGGAATGTATCTTCAATAAGGATGGGGAAATAGTAATTTAATATTCAGTATTAAAGAGTATTTGCTTTACTGTGTATTATGGCGGTGGCCATGTTTGTATTTTGGTACTGTACATATTATTTTTGTAAATAATTGACGAAAATTATTTTTGTTAAAATAAAGTGCAACCAGTAAAAAAACAGTAGCCTGTCATCTTCCACAGCAATAAAGATAAACTGCAGAGGTTGTGGGAGTGTAGGGTGAGAGACATGGGCAAGATAAAGTGAGATAGAAGAGACAAACCAAAATAAAATGGGAGCCCAAGTGACAGAAAGCAAAAATCAATAAGCGAGTTCGGTATTACAACTGCGCCTGCCCAGGTCATGGGTCATTCGGGATAAACCTGGAGCAGGCCGGGACTGAAGCTGCCTCATTCTTCCGTGACCAGTGGCCGTGCCGACAGCCTCTCATCGTGTGCTGGAATCAGCGATCATTTTACTATTCAAGCTAAACTACACACAGAGAATAAAGTTCCTTCAAAACCACCGCGTAAAATTTCCCTCTGGAGAAAAGTGAACAGTGAGGAATTTAAAGAATTGGCAGAAAAACTGAGGAAAATTTTATTTAACCTGCATCCAGATAAAAGAACAGTAAAGGACAACTGGGTGTGGCTGAGAGACTCTTTAAATGACATTGTTGTAAATCAAGTTCCTCAAAGACCCATTAAGGGTCGTATGCGACCTCCTTGGTTTTCGGCAAAACTGAAACGTCTCTGCAGTAAGAAAGAGAAGTTTATATCCGTGTCCAAAAAAGGGGTACAAAACTGGATTGGGACAATTTTACTAGAGTACGAAAGCTGGTCGATCGCGCTATTAGGAGTACTCATAGACAACATGTTTCTTCCATTCTTGAGGAGGAGCACCCCAAGGCGTTTTGGAGATATGTGAAATCTAGACGGACAGACAACACTGGTGTCCAGATGCTTAAAGTGAACAACTGTCTGATCACTGAGGACCAGGTGAAGGCAGAAGCTCTTGCAAACCAATTTCAACATGTTTTCACCCGGGAAGATACGGAGCCTTCATCATTCCCAGATCTACCACCCAGCCCACATGCTGATATGCCTGCTATTAAAATTGAGGTTGAAGTAGTAAAGAAGTTACTGCTCAACATCAATACAACAAAAGCTATTGGACCTGGCCAAATACAGAATCAAGCCCTTAAGATCACGGCGGAAGAACTGGCTCCTGATTTGCAGCTCATTTTCCAACAGTCGCTTGACTCAGGTGGTGTTCAGCTGGATTGGAGGAAGGCTAACATCACTACTCTCTTTAAGAAGGTTCAACCACTAATCGGCTAATTATCGTCCTGTTTCATTAACAAGCACTTGCTGCAAACTACTGGAGCATAGTAATCTGATGAGACACCTTAGCAAACATAGCATACTTGCTGACAACCAACATGCATTTAGGAGGCATAGATCATGCGAGTCTTGGCTTATCCTGATGACAAATGACCTGGCCAAGAACCTTGACAGCAATGTCATCACGGATTTAGTAGTACTAGACTTTTCTAAAGCATTTGATGTCATCCCACACTAGACTTTTCTAAAGCATTTGATGTCATCCCACACTCCTCCTTCAGAAGCTTGACTTCTACGGTGTTCGTTCCAACACGAAACAATGGATTTCCAGTTTTCTGACAAAACGTCTTCAGCGCGTGTGTGTGAATGGAAAAAGCTCTGATTGGCATCCAGTGTTAAGTGGTACACCTCAAGGCACAGTACTGGGCCCTGATCTGTTTTTGCTTCACATTAATGACATTCATGAGAAAGTCACAAGCACGACCAGACTATTCGCTGATGATTGTTTGCTGTACGGTCCAATTAAGTCAGCTGATAATAAAGATGCTCTCCAAACAGATCTTGATACTATGGTTGAGTGGTCACAGCAATGGGGGATGCAGTTCAATCCTTCCAAATGTGAAACCATGCTTGTCACCAGGAGGAGGAAACCAGGCGAAACATCATATAATATCCTTGGTGCCACCATTGAAGAATCCAAACAGACCAAGTATATTGGCATCAAATTACAGAACGATCTACGTTGGAATGGTCAGACTCATCATGCAACGGTGAAAGTAACAGGTGTCCTAAATTTTCTGAGACGCAACTTTTATCATTGTTCAACTTCTATCAAGGAGAAGTTATACTTCACCCTTGTTAGACCACATTTGGACTACGCAGTTGCAGCATGGGATCCATACACAAATAAAATCATTTCTTCCATCGAACGTGTCCAAAGACAGGCAGCTCGTTTTGTTACAAATACCTACGAGGGAGAAGCGAGTGTTACCGAACTTCTAAATTCATTGGGATGGAACACTCTCCAAGACAGACGTAAAGCCCACTGTTTGACCTGTTTTTACAAAATGTTAAATGGTCAGCTCAACATAGATGACCACATTTACACCAAACCCAAACCTATCAGGAGTAGAAGAGGGAGGGCATTCGATTCAATTTAAGATACCAGCTACCAAGACAGATGTGTACAGCAATTCATTCTTCCCTCACACAATTAAAGCAAGGAATAGTCTTCACCCTACTATAGTTACTCAACCAGACGCAACTAGATTTAAGGTAGCTCTCCTTCTCGAAGAAGCCCTTCTTGTTTGTCCATACTCAGCCACCTCCAGTTTAAATTCCATTTGGAATATTTTGGATGACCAAGAACTAAGGCGTAGCGTTGGTGAGCAGAACAGCAATAGTTGGGTCGACCACCCACACCCCCTGCCGCTAGTAGTGCAGAAACATTGCAGACAAGGGGGGCTTATGGTTGGCTCAGGGAGGGGGCAGTGGCAAATGCCATAAAGGATGACGCTCGTGAAAGAATATCACAATCCTTTGTTTTTTAACGTCTTCCTCTTACTGCCTTTGGTCTTCCTCACATTAATCTCCAGGCCCATACCCTGGCAGAATGTTTGCAGGATTTTTGAGTTTTCATTCATCCCTTTATATGAATCACTAAGGATTGCGATATTCTTTCACGAAGGATAGAGCAGCACTTGACCTTTTTCCTGTGTGTGCAAATCGGAGGGTCCATGGCGATATTGCTGGTACATGTCTCCGGTTGGTGCCCTCGTGTGAAAAATGCCAGAATAAAAAGACACAATAAAATAGTGGGGTGTCCTAAAGAAAAAGTGAACAACTATGGTTGGTCTACCATTGTTAAGCAACACCTACGATCTGATGATGGTTCACTCTGGAAGCCAGATTTAGTATTTGTGAAAGACCAGCCGGTTGCCGTAGTTGATGTCACCATCAGGTTCGAGAACAACCAATCTCTCACCAAGGCCGGGCAAGAAAAGAGTCAGAAATACCAACATCTGACTGAGCCAATAAGAATAGAGTCAAAAGGACGGGATGTGGAGTACTTTGGTTTCATCACAGGAGCCAGAAGGCTGCGATTTT